>NC_056457.1:1276572-1406572 GCF_018296145.1 Oncorhynchus tshawytscha | reverse complement strand
ACTCGTGCCAGCGTGTTGAGTAATACTGCTCTGTGTCTGTGTGCGTGCTCCATTTTGGCTCTTTACCCCGCAGTAGTCGATCACATGAGTTTCATATCAGAGCAGTGTTGCAGAGCGAGTGATGTTGTCTGGTCCCCTGCTGACTGTCTGAGCTCCTGATGAAAGCTTTACTTTCCTCATCTCCTCTGCTCTCCTCTCTCTCTGTGAGGGAGACGAATGGTAGTCTTTCACTCATGTCTTCGGGGTTCCGTCCCAAATGGCACACTTTTCCCTATTTAGTGCACTACTTTTGACCAGGGCCCTATGATCAAAAGTAGTGCTCTAGATAGGGTATAGAGTGCCATTTGGGGCACAACCTTTGTGTCAGCCTGGGGTTTTGGACCCGCTTCCCAGAACACAGCGAGAGAGGAAGCAGACCAGCGCTGGTTAACACTCCACTCTGCTGCGGTTCAGTACACACACACACACACACACATGCTGCATGCTACGTGTCAACGCGACCCAGCCTTGTAATGTTTCATCGCCTCAGTGCTGGGACAGACCAGCTCGACAGACTGAGATCTGTGACTAACTTCACTCGTTCACAATGCGATATCTCCAGATAGAGCAACAAGACCCAGTCGTATCCTCTACTCCCATGACTAATGTGTTGGGAGGACCGAAGACTAATAACCTGTCACCCATAGAGCACCTTCCCTTGGTCAAGGATCACTTTGGACAGAAGTGTATTTAACGCATTCATTGTGTCATCCTCTGGGATTCTTTGTACTTTGAAATGGTTTAAAACTGTATGAGTTGTTTTGCACCGAAGTAAATCAATAGTTCCTTTTTCTTACTGCATCTGTTTCTCTCTCCTCTGTGTGTTGCAGATGATAAAGCACTTGAGGACGGCAGAGTTTAAACCCTACGTGGTGTTTGTGAAGCCGCCGCCCATCGAGCGCCTGCGGGAGACCAGAAGGAACGCGAAGGTCATCTCAGGCAAAGACGACAAGGGATCCGCCACGCCATTCTCGGTAAGACACATCAACATAAACTTTGAAATCTTTTCATATTATCAAGAGAAGCCTTTTCTCCTTTGCCAAGAGAAGAAACCTTTGAATGTTTCACCTTGTCAAAAATGGCACAGTGACAGAGAAGCCTTGAAACAAAGTTAAAAGTAAAACACTCCGGTAAAACAGGCAGTGTTTTAGAATAACATTTTTTTTTCCAAACTTTAAAAAAAAAAAGAAAAATATTCACAGAATGGGTTGTTTAATTGCATTGGAAGCACACTTCCCACTCAGACGTCTTCTGTAAAAGTGACGTGGTGTGTTTACGTCCATGTTTATGTTTATATATTTTACCTTTATTTAACTAGGCAAGTCAGTTAAGAACAAATTCTTATTTACAATGACGGCCTACCCCGGCCAAACACTAACCCGGACGACACTGGGCCAATTGTACATCGTTCTATGGGACTCCCAATCACAGCCGGTTGTGATACAGCCTGGAATTGAACCAGGGTTTGTAGTGATCCCTCTAGCACTGAGATGCAGTACCTTAGACTGCTGCACCACTCAGAAGCCTCATAAATGTGACGTTATAAGGTGGGACCAAAGGTGATCCAGCAGTGTTAGAGTACCACATGGCCTAGCTGCTGGTTAACAAGAGGGAGGTTATCAGAGACCCTCGCAGTTTATTCCTCCCTGAAGCCCACCTAAAGGAATAACAGAGACCATCTGGGGCTCTGGGGGAGCTA
Organism: Oncorhynchus tshawytscha; assembly: GCF_018296145.1. Classification (NCBI taxonomy): domain Eukaryota; kingdom Metazoa; phylum Chordata; class Actinopteri; order Salmoniformes; family Salmonidae; genus Oncorhynchus; species Oncorhynchus tshawytscha. Next base: position 1,404,834 of record NC_056457.1, on the reverse strand, counting down.
GCTGTGGTAGTGGTGATGTCATCTTTACTACACACACTTTTCTGCTGCAGGCTAGTGTGTGTGTGTGTGCGTGTGTCTGCTTGTGGGTGCGTGTCTGGATACCTGCGTGTATGTGTGTGTGTTACACACCCTTATACACCAGCCAGTCACAACTCACAGCCGGGCCCCACGTGAAACCAATTAGCCTGAAGCGTGTTGCCGTAGTGGTGGCTGATGGCTTTCCCAGCCCCTGTCAGGTCGTCTCTCCCTACGTGGGGCCACGCTACGGGCCATAGCCCTGATCACAGCCACAAGCTGGGCCGATGAGGAGAGAAGGGGAGGGGGGATAGAGAGACAGAGAAGAGGGGGAGGTGAGAATGAGAGAGGAGAGGAGGGAGAAAGAGGGAGAGAGAGTCTGGCTGTGATGTTGGAGGTGTGGAGGCTTTCCACAAGGTCGCCGTCAAACAGGGCTGTGAGAGGGGAGCGTAGAGGAGGAGGGGGAAGTAGGTGTGTGTAGGCCGGGCGGCCTCAGGTGCAGATCAGATTGGCTGGCGGCTCATCTGATGGACGAATGGTAAAGCCTCAAAGCCGCCACCTATATAGTACACAACTTTGGACCAGAGCCCTATGGGTCCTGGTTAAACGTAGTGCACTATAAAGGGAATAGGGAGCCATCTGGAACACAACCTCAGACCCACTCTGAGGTGTTACTCCACACACACCTCTCTGTGTGTTCACCATGACCTAACGCAACACACAGCGCAGCAAAGCACAGCAGGGCTCTGGAAAAGGACAGGGTCGCACACAGCAGGGCAGCTCTCACTCAAAACATCCTTCATGGAGCCGTCACTGAGATGTACCGTCACGATTTTAAACATGTCAGAGGCTCAGCAGCTATTTTTAAAGTCATCCTTACTTAAAGCATGAAATGATTACACACATTCAACGAATCACCGCACTGACATACTGACATACTGTATTCAAGTCAGTATGACCACATCCCAGTCATTTACTGTCAACATCTCTGAGATCTCTGGTGTGTTTTTCTTTTTATCTCAATAAGAAAAAAGAAAATGATTGTCGGGCTCTCAGATATTAAGATGTAAAGGTTAGTGACGAGGCCGTAGGTAAGCAGTGCCATCATACACGATGATGACCATCCTGTGGGGTGAGAGGTCAGACAGAGGTCAGAGGTCAAAGGCCATGCTATTGACCGTTGTATGACTTTTGGGTGAAAGTCTCTCTCTGCTCTCAGTGTGACTCCTATGAACAGTAAGCGCTAGTTGTCAGAGACAGGGCAGACTTTTGAGACTTGCTCTGGACTATAATACCTTTATTAGATCTATAGTTCTCTCAGGTAACATAAATGCAATCTCAACGTTTCTTTTTGTTACCTGGTTGGAATATGTCCAGTCGCCAAAGTCCTTTCTGTAAACCTTTATAGAGATTGACAGGCAGAGTTTTAAACCATCAGATCCCAGCTATTAAAGAAAGAAAGAAAAACCTTGTTTGGTGGAAATGTCACAGCGGTATTTTATTCTCGTCCTGCTGTATTTATTTCAGTGAGAATGCTAGAGGCAGCAGCTCGGGTCTGTTAGAATAATCCATTGTCCCATCCAGACTTCTGGAGAACAGACTTTTCATTGTTTTAACAGAGCTGTATCCTGCTCTATTGTTTAACCTGCACTACATTCATATCTGCTTTTAAATGTGTCTGACACTTAATATGAGCCCCAAAACCTCTGATATAATCAGATATATACTGAAATATGGTAATGAATGTGTCCAGATTCCTATTCCTAGTAATAGCAGTATAATAAGTAAAGGGATCATGAGATAGGGTATCTTACCTTTCCCTCTAGCCAAAGCAATGACATTATGTCTTCTTTCAGAGTAAATCGGGGACCTCTTTGCCGAACCAGATCGGTTTTGATATTTTATGTCATTTTAATACATAGGGCAGGTGCTTTTTATGTATATGAATAAAAGCAGATTTTCCGTTGAGGGCCGAGGGGATGGCCAAGAACTCCTGCTGATGGCCAGGACTGAGAAGAGACTGAAGAGAGGGATGAGTCCTGATGCTGGCTCTGAGATCTCTGTCCCTTTCTTGGTCTCTGTTTCTCTCTCTGTCTCTTTCGTTTTCTTCGTCTCTGTCTCTGGTTTTCTCTCTTCCTCTCTCTCTCTCTTTGTCTTTCTCTCTCTCTTTCCCTGTCTTTCTGTCCCTATCTCTCTCTTCCTCTCTCTATCTGTCCATCTTGGTCTGTCTGTCTGTTTCTCTCTTGTTCTTGTTTTCTTTCTTTCTCTCCTTCTCTCCCCATAATGTAAACGGTCACCCTTACCTGGCCTGCTATGACCATAGAGAGGGAGACATGCCATGGCATGGACACTGACTGACTGGTTGACATGGAAATGGCATACACAGCATCTCTAGGGCTCGTTCTGTCCATGTCTACCCCACTGCCCTGCTGCAAGCATAGAATTCAATAATTGAATGTATCTCTATGGCTGCCAGTTTCTGGTCTAAGGTTCAAAGGGTTGGAGAGCTGCTGGCAGTAGTAGCTGAGTGTGCTTCCCAAATGGCACCCTATTCCCTGCACCACTACTTTTGACCAGAGCTCCAATGGGTGCTCTATATAGGGAATAGGGAGCTATTTGGGATGTAGCCTGGGTCACTGGGTCCACATCCAGCAGTTCTAGGCTTTCTGAGGGCTGACCACAGAGGAAGGCTACCAAGGATCAGCAGCCTCAGATCACTGGAGGGAATATATGGTGGACGGACCGACAGACTGAGCCGCTTCAACTTCCTCTCAGCCCAGGCCAACGAACCTAGTGCTCCCTCCTCAACCTTATCCCTTCCTCCGAGACAGAGGATGATAAAACCATCATGTCTTCTCACAGAAGACAATAGACTGTGAGATAATGTGGGTGGATTTTTACTGCCTTGTACAGTAGATGAGAGAGAGAAAGAGAGAGAGAGAGAGAGTCATGGTCAAAACATATTGATGCAACAGTATCTGAGATGGGAAGAGGTCTGTCCATAATAGAGTAGAGTAGTGGCCTGAAGGCACACACTTAATGTGTTGTGAAATCTGTAATGTAATGTTTTTAATTGTATATAAAAGCCTTAATTTTACTGCATCCCAGGGAAGCAGCTAATGGGGATCCATAATAAATACAAATACAATGTATGGCAGTGTTGGCATTCAGAGGCAGGGTAGCCTAATGGTTAAGAGCATTGCGCCAGTAACTGAAAGGTTGCTGGTTTGAATCCCCGAGCCGATTAGATGAACGATCTGTTGATGTGCCCTTAAGCAAGGAACTTAACCCTAGTTGCTCTGGATAAGAGCGTCTGCTAAATGACTAAAATGTAAATGTTTGTAGACTGGCTTGAAAATGCAGTCCGTGTCATGGTGACCATTTAACTTTAGTTGCACGACTAATCAACTATGAGGTGTTAAAACCACTAGCAAGGGGGACATTCTAAAATTGTATTCTTCTGTCTGTCTGTGTAAGTGTGTCGTCAGTGTGTTTTTCTGCATCAATTTGTTTGTTTCTGTTTGTGTTCCTGCCTATGAATGTGTCTGTATACAGTATGTGTACAGTATTTATATTTGTGTGTTTGGCAGAGTCCCTGAGTGTGACCATATCTCAGCGGAGATCTGAAGCCCAGTGTTCCTTTACAAAAAGGAGCTAGCTAAATCAAATCAAATCTAATTTTATTGGTCACATGCACATGGTTAGCAGATGTTATTGCAAGTGTTGCAAAATGCTTGTGCTTCTAGTCCCGACAGTGCAACAACATCAACAAGTAATCTGACAATTCCACAACAACTACCTAAAACACGCACATCTAAGTAAAGGGATGGAATAAGAATATATACATATAAACACAGTGTCAAGAAAAAGTATGTGAACCCTTTGGAAATACCTGGATTTCTGCATAAATTTGTCATGCAATTTTATCTGATCTTTATCAAGGTCACAACAATAGACAAATAGTCTGCTTAACCTAATAACACACAAACAATTATATGGTTTCATGTCTTTATTGAAGACACAGTGTAAACATTCACAGTGCAGGGTGGAAAAAGTATGTGAACCCTTGGATTTAATAACTGGTTGACCCTCCTTTGGCAGCAATAACCTCAACCAAAAGTTTTCTGTAGATCAGATCTGTACAACAGTCAGGAGGAATTTTGGATCATTCCTCTTCACAAAACTGTTTCAGTTCAGCAATATTCTTGGGATGTCTGGTGTGAACAGCCCTCTTGAGGTCAGGCCACAGCATCTCAATCGGGTTGAGGTCAGGAATCTGACTGGGCCACTCCAGAAGGTGTATTTTCTTCTGTTGAAGCCATTCTGTTCTTGATTTACTTCTGTGTTTTGGGTCGTTGTCCTGTTGCAACACCCAACTTCTGTGGAGCCTCAATTTGGTCGGACAGCCTAACATTCTCCTGCAAAATGTCTTGATGAACTTGAGAATACATTTTTCCATCGATGATAGCAAGCTGTCCAGGCCCTGAGACAGCAGAGCAGCCCCAATCCATGATGCTCCCTCCACCATACTTTACAGTTGAGATGAGGTTTTGATGTTGGTGTGCTGAGCCTTTTTTTCTCCACACAGTGTTGTGTTCCTTCCCAAACAACTCAACTGTAGTTTCCACAGAATATTTTGCCAGTACCGCTTTGGAACATCTAGGTGCACTTTTGCAAACTTCAGACGTGTAGCAATGTTTTTTTTGGACAGCAGTGGCTTCCTCTGTGGTGTCCTCCCATGAACTCCATTCTTGTTTAGTGTTTTATGCATAGTGGACTCGTCAACGGAGATGTTAGCATGTTCCAGAGACTTCTGTAAGTCTTTAGCTGACACTCTAGGATTCTTCATAACCTCATAGAGCATTCTGTGCTGTGCTCTTGCAGTCGTCTTTGCAGGACGGCCCCTCCTAGGGAGAGTAGCAACAGTGCTGAACTTTCTCCATTTATACACAATTTTTCTTACCATGGACTAATGAACATCAATGCTTTTAGAGATACTTTTGTAACCCTTTCCAGCTTTATGCAAATCAACAATTCTTAATCTTAGTTCTTCTGAGATCTCTTTTGTTCAAGGCATAGTTCACATCAAATCAAAGTTTATTTGTCATGTGCGTTGACTACAACAGGTGTGGACCTTACAGTGAAATGCTTACTTACCGGCTCTAACCAATAGTGCAAAAAATGTATTAGGTGAACAATAGGTAGGTAAAGAAATAAAACAACAGTAAAAAGACAGACTATATACAGTAGCGAGGCTATAAAAGTAGCGAGGCTACATACAGACACCGGTTAGTCAGGCCGAATGAGGTAGTATGTACATGTAGATATGGTTAAAGTGACTATGCATATATGATTAACAGAGTATAGCAGAAGTGTAAAAGAGGGGTTGGCGGGTGGTGGGTGGGACACAATGCAGATAGCCCGGTTAGCCACTGGGCGGGAGCACTGGTTGGTCAGCCCAATTGAGGTAGTATGTACATGAATGTATAGTTAAAGTGACTATCCATATATGATAAACAGAGAGTAGCAGCAGCATAAAAAGATGGGTTGGGGGAGGCACACAATGCAAATAGTCCGGGTATCCATTTGATTACCTGTTCAGGGGTTTTGGGGGTAAAAACATTTTGTCCTAGACTTGGCACTCCCGGTACCACTTGCCATGCGGTAGTAGAGAGAACAGTCTATGACTGGGGTGGCTGGGGTCTTGGACAATTTTTAGGGCCTTCATCTGACACCGTCTGGTGTAGAGGTCCTGGATGGCAGGCAGCTTAGCCCCAGTGATGTACTGGGCCGTACGCACTACCCTGTGTAGTGCCCTGCGGTCAGAGGCAGAGCAGTTGTCTTACCAGGCAGTGATGCAACCAGTCAGGATGCTCTCGATGTTGCTGCTTTTGAGGATCTCAGGACCCATGCCAAATCTTTTTAGTTTCCTGAGGGGGAATAGGCTTTGTCATGCCCTCTTCACGACTGTCTTGGTGTTTGGACCATTCTAGTTTGTTGTTGATGTGGACACCAAGGAACTTGAAGCTCTCAAACTGCTCCACTACAGCCCCGTCGATGAGAATGGGGGCGTGCTCGGTCCTCCTTTTCCTGTAGTCCACAATAATCTCCTTAGTCTTGGGATAGGTTGTTATTCTGGCACCACCCGGCCAGGTCTCTGACAACCTCCCTATAGGCTGTCTCGTCGTTGTCGGTGATCAGGCCTACCACTGGCCCGTCAGGAAGTCCAGGATCTAGTTGCAGAGGGAGGTGTTTAGTCCCAGGATCCTTAGCTTAGTGATGAGCTTTGAGGGTACTATGGTGTTGAACACTGAGCTGTAGTCAATGAATAGCATTCTCATATAAGTGTTCCTTTTGTCCAGGTTGCCTTTGTGTTCTTGGGCACAGGGACTATGGTGGACTGCTTGAAACATGTTGGTGTTACAGACTTAATCAGGGACATGTTGAAAATGTCGGAGACACCTGCCAGTTGGTCAGCACATGCCCGGAGCACACGTCCTGGTAATCCGTCTGGCCCCGCAGCCTTGTGTATGTTGACCTGTTTAAAGGTCTTACTCATGTCGGCTACGGAGAGCGTGATCACACAGTTGCCTGGAACAGATGATGCTATCATGCATGCCTCAGTGTTGCTTGCCTCGAAGTGAGGCAAGCATGGTTCGTCACAGGGCATAGCAGGATTTCTTGAAAGCTTCCCGGGTTAGAGTCCCGCACCTTGAAAGCGGCAGCTCTAACCTTTAGCTCAGTGCGAATGTTGCCTGTAATCCATGGCTTCCGGTTGGGGTATGTACGTACAGTCACTGTAGGGACGACATCTTCGATGCACTTACTGATAAAGCCAGTGACTGATGTGGTGTACTCCTCAATGTCATCGGAAGAATCCTGGAACATGTTCCAGTCTGTGATAGCAAAACAGTCCTTAAGTTTCCCTGCATTAAAGTCTCCGGCCACTAGGAGCGCCACCTCTCGGTGAGTGGTTTCCTGTTTGCTTATTTCCTTATTCAGCCGACGGAGTGCGGTCTTAGTGCCAGCATCTGTCTGTGGTGGTAAATAAAAAGACACAAAAAGTATAGCTGAAATCTCTCTAGGCAAGTAGTGTGGCCTGCAATTTATCACAATATACTCTACTTCAGGTGAGCAAAATCTAGAGACTTCCTTAGATATCGTGCACCAGCTGTTGTTTACAAATATGCACAGACTGCCCCCCTCATCTTACCGGAGTGTGCTGTTCTATCTTGCCGGTGCAGCGTTTCCCGCTAGCTGAATATCCATGTCGTCATTCAGCCACAATTCCGTGAAACATAGGATATTACAGTTTTTGATGTCACGTTGGTAGGATATTTGTGATCATACCTCGTCTAGTTTATTGTCCAATGATTGCACGTTGGCGAGTAGTATTGACGGTAACGGCAGCTTTCCCACTCGCCTTTTTCGGGTCCTGATCCGGCATCCGCCTCTTTGTCCTCTGTACCTGTGTCGCTTCCACTTGCAAATAACGTGGATGTCGGCCCTGCCGGCTGTTTGGAGGATGTCTTATGCGTCTTGTTTGTTGAAGAAAAAATCTTTGTCTAATCCGAGGTGAGTGATCGCTGTCCAGAAGCTCTTTTTTTGCTGTAAGATACGGTTGCAGAAACATTATGTACAAAATAAGTTACAAATAACGTGAAAAAAACACATAATAGCGCAATTGGTTGGGTGCCCTTAAAACAGCTGCCATTTCTTCTGGTGTTATTTCTACCGGCAATGCTTCTTGTGAATAGCAAACACAAATTTTGTGTGTTTTTTATAGGGCAAGGCAGCTCTAACCAACATCTCCAGTCTCATTGATTCATTGATCTCATTGATTGGACTCCAGGTTAGCGGACTCCTGACTCACATACTTTTTCCAATCTACACTGTGAATGTTTAAATGATGTATTCAATACAGACAAGAAAAATATAATAATTTGTGTGTTATTAGTTTAAGCACACTATGTTTGTCTGTTGTTGTGACTTAAATGAAGATCAGATCAAATTTGAGGACCAATTTATGCAGAAATCCAGGTCATTCAAAAGGGTTCAGATACTTTTTCTTGCCACTGTATATGGATGAGCAATAACCGAGCGGCATAGAGGCAAGGTGCAATAGATGGTATAAAATACAGTATATACATATGGGATGAGTAATGCAAGACATGTAAACATCATTATTAAAGTGGCAATAATAAAGTGACTAGTGATCCATTTGTTAGAGTGGCCAATGATTTCAAGTCTGTATGGAGGCACCAGCTTCTCTGTGTTAGTGATGGCCGTTTAACAGTCTGATGGCCTTGAGATAGAAGCTGTTTTTCAGTTTCTCGGTCCAAGCTTTGCTGCAGTCGTGGGTGAACAGGGAGTAGAGGAGGGGGCTGAGCACGCACCCTTGTGGGGCCCCAGTGTTGAGGGTCAGCAAAGTGGAGATGTTGTTTCCTACATTCACCACCTGGGGGCGGCCCGTCAGAAAGTCCAGGATTCAATTGCACAGGGTGGGGTTGAGACCCAGGGCCTCCAGCTGTTTGAAGATTTTGGAGGGTACTATGGTGTTGAATGCTGGGTTGTAGTCAATGAACAATATTCTTACATAGGTATTCCTCTTGTCCAGATGGGTTAGGGCAGTGTGCAGTGTGATGGCAATTGCATCGTCTGTGGAACTGTTTGGGCAGTATGCAAATTGAAGTGGGTCTAGGGTGGCTGGTAAGGTGGAGGTGATATGATCCTTTACTAGTCTCTCAAAGCACTTCATGATGACAGAAGTGAGTGCGACGGGGCATTCTTGGGTACAGGAACAGGTGGCCATCTTGAAGCATGTGGGGACAGCAGACAGGGATAGGGAGCGATTGAATATGTCTGTAAACACACCAGCCAGCTGGACTGTGCATGCTCTGAGGACGTGACTTGGGATGCCATCTGGGCCAGCAGCCTTGCGAGGGTTAACACTTTTAAATGTTTTACTCACGTCGGCCACGGAGAAGGAGGAGGAGGGGGGCGCAGTCCTTGTTAGCGGGCCGTGACGGTGGCACTGTATTATCCTCAAGGCGGGCAAAGAAGGTGTTTAGTTTGTGTAGAAGCGTGATATCGGCATCCTTGACGTGGCTGGTTTTCTTTTTGTAGTCCGTAATTTCCTGTAAACTCTGCCACATACATCTCGTGTTTGAGCAGTTAAATTGCGACTCCACTTTGTCCCTGTACTGGCATTTAGATTGTTTGATTGCCTTGCGGAGGGAATAACGACACTGTTTATATTCAGCCACATTCCCATACCTCTTTCCATGGTTATATGAGGTCGCACTTTCAGTTTTGCACAAATGCCGCCATCCATCCACTGTTTCTGGTTACGGTAGGTTTTAATAGTCACAGTGAGTACAACATCTCCAATGCACTTCTTTTGTAAACTCTTTTATGAAACCGAGTCAGCGAATAGATCAATGTTGTTCTCTGAGGCTGACTGGAACATATCCCAGTCGCGTGATCAAAATAATCTTAAAGCGTGGAGTCTGATTGGTCACACCATCATTGAATGGTTCTAGTCACTGGTACATCCTGTTTGAGTTTCTGCCTATAAGACGGTAGTAGCAAGATGGCGTCGTGATCGGATTTACCGAAGGGAGGGCAGGTGAGGGCTTTGTATGCGTTGCGGAAGTTAGAGTAGCAGTGATCGAGTGTATTACCCCCGCGCGTAGTGCAATCACTATGCTGATAGAATTTAGATAGCCTTGTTCTTAAATTTGCTTTGTTAAAATCCCCAGCCACAATAAATGCAGCCTCAGGATATATGGTTTACATAGAGTCCAGGGAAGTTCCTTTAGGGCTGTTTAAGGGGGAATGTACACAGCTGTGAAGATAACTGACGAGAATTCTCTTGGGAGGTAATATGGCCGGCATTTGATTTTAAGGAATTCTAGATCAGGTGAGGTCAGGTGAGCAGAAGGACTTGAGTTCCTGTACGTTGTTATGATTACACCATGAGGCATTCATTGTGAAGCACACAGCCCCCCCCTTCTTCTTTCCGGAGAGATGTTTATTCCTGTCGGCCTGACATACAAAGAATCCCGGTGGCTGTACTGACTCCGACAGCATGTCCCCAAAGAGCCATGTTTCCGTGAAAGAGTATGCAACAATCACGAATGTCTTTCTGGAAGGCAACACTTGCCCTAATTTCGTCTACCTTGTTACCTAGAGACTGGACAGGCGCAGTAGCGCCTCTTCAACCTCAGGAGGCTGAAGAAATTCGGCTTGTCACCAAAAGCACTCACAAACTTTTACAGATGCACCATCGAGAGCATCCTGTCGGGCTGTATCACCACCTGGTATGGCAACTGCTCCGCCCACAACCGTAAGGCTCTCCAGAGGGTAGTGAGGTCTGCACAACACATCATCGGGGGCAAACTACCTGCCCTCCAGGACACCAACACCACCCGATGTCACAGGAAGATCATCAAGGACAACAACCACCCGAGCCACTGCCTGTTAACCCCGCTATCATCCAGAAGGCGAGGCCAGTACAGGTGCATCAAAGCAGGGACTGAGAGACTGAAAAACAGCTTCTATCTCAAGGACATCAGACTGTTAAACAGCCACCACTAACATTGAGTGGCTGCTGCCAACATACTGACTTTAATAATGGGAATTGATGTCAAAAAATGTATCACTAGCCACTTTAAGCAGTGCCACTTAATATAATGTTTACATACCCTACATTACTCATCTCATATGTATATACTGTACTCGATACCATCTACTGCATCTTGCCTCTGCCGTTCTGTACCATCACCCATTCATATATCTTTATGTACATAGTCTTTATCCCTTTACACTTGTGTGTATAAGGTAGCTGTTGTGGAATTGTTAGGTTAGATTACTCATTGGTTACTACTGCATTGTCGGAACTAGAAGCACAAGCATTTCGCTACACTCACATTAACATCTGCTAACCATGTGTATGTGACAAATAAAATTGGATTTGATTTGATTTCAGAAGGCCGCTATAGCCTCTCTAACCATGCCCTGTTCCTTTGTCTGAGGCTAGAATGGATCAGCCCATATAAACATTTCACAGGGCAGTCTAATACCATCAGGAAGGGATGACTGGGCAAGAAATAGGTCCTAAAATGCTAACCAGGTAATAAGTTGTCTAGGGAGCTATGATTAATTAGCATAGCCTGATCCCAGATCTAGTTCTGCTGGCTCCCAATCTCCATAGTAGTTGCAAAACAGCACAAACATATAAGGGACCAGGCTAGTGGTGGGGTCAGGAGTTATATACACTACATGTCAAAAAGTATGTGGACACCTGCTCGTCGAACATCTCATTCCAAAATCATGGCCATTAATATGGAGTTGGTCCCCCCTTTGCTTCCATGACAGCCTCCAGTCTTCTTGGAAGGATTTCCACTAGATGTTGGAACATTGCTGCGGAGACTTGCTTCCTTTCAGCCACAAGAGCATTAGTGAGGTCGGGCACTGATGTTGGGCGCTAAGGCCTGGCTTGCAGTCATTGTTCCAATTCATCCCAAAGGTGTTCGATGGGGGGTTGAGGTCAGGTGGACTGGGGACAGCAAGGAGTCATCAGGCCAGGTAGTCCTGAGGCATGGTCCTAGGGCTCAGGTCCTCCGAGAGAGAGAAAGAAAGATAGAAAGCGTTAGAGAGAGCATACTTAAATTCACACAGGACACCGGATAATTCAGGAGAAATACTCCAGGTATAACAGACTGACCCTAGCCCCCTGACACATAAACTACTGCAGCATAAATACTGGAGGCTGAGACTGGAGGGGTCGGGAAAGTAAAGCCATTCAGTAAAGCCATTCTACTGCCAGTGTTTGTCTATAGAGGTTGCATTTTATACACCTGTCACCTCGACTTTACCTCGATTTTTTTTACACCTGTCAGCAACGGGAAATGGCCAAATCCACTCATTTGAAGGGGTGTCCACATACTTTTGTATATACAGTAAAGTGTAGCTACAGTAGTAGGTTCATGTGCCCAAGCCATTTCCTTTTCTGAAGGCCTCCCATTTTGAATGCCTTGTTCACACACTGTCATTGGCCTGTCACTATGTCCAAAGTGGCATGTATCAATTATGCATCAATTATGGATCTGTTGTTTTGTCTGTCTCTTTGTCAATCACAGATATGTTTTGTCAATCACAGATATGTTTTCTGCTTTTAGGCTTTTTTATTTTATTTTGTATCCAATTGGCCCGTTAGAAAATTCCTTGAGGTTTTGTGTGTAAGGTTTTGTAAAGAGGTCTAGGTGACCTTCAGGGTCAAGCAGCTCTCTGTTTGTGTAATGCAGACGCTGGGAGTCAGGAAGCTAGTACAGGGGGTGACTTTAATAATAAATAGGACAATACAAAACAAGAGTAGCGTCTGGACATGAGAAACTAAATACTGCCTGGGGAAAGAACCAAAGGGAGTGACAGATATAGGGGAGGTAATCATAGAAGTGATGGAGTCCAGGTGAGACGCAGGTGCGCGTAACGATGGTGGCAGGTGTGTGTAATAATAAGTAAACAGGCAAAAATGAGCACCAGAGAGGGGGAGCGGAATAAGACGTGACAGATTGGGTCATTCTGTCTGTTTATTTGTGTTTAATGGCTGTTATGTTGGTGAGACATTCACATAAACACAAACTCATGCCCGTTACTCTTTCTTCATAGGCCATCGACAACAGCTTGACCCTGAGATAAGCAGAAAGTACATTTATTTTTCTCTCAAAACAGACAGTAAAATATCTATTCTATTCCATGATATTCTTGTCCAACAGGAGGAGGACTTCCTGGAAATGGTGAGCACCGGCCAGCAGATGGAGAGCCAATACGGCCACTTGTTTGAGAAGGTGATCGTCAACGACGACCTGACAGCAGCATTCAGTGAACTGAATGGGGCTCTGAAGAAGATGGAGACAGACACTCACTGGATACCCATCAGATGGACTCACTCCTGAGAACCACGGAGAGAGAGAGACTTTTTGAGAAAGAAGATTAAAAAGGGAAGGACTTTTTAACAAAGTTGTTAGTATATTTATATATTTTACCCTTATTTCTGCCATGTGTGTGGTGGGCGTTGTTGGATAGCAGTGAACTGACTTTATATATTGCACTACCCACAGGGCTCTGGTCAAGGTACTATGTAGGAAATATGGTGCCATTTTGGGACGAATCCTGTATCTCTCTCTGGGTCTTCCACTGGGCCCTGTCCAGCTCAGTCAATTATGCATCAATGCACTGGACATCTTGAGTCAATGCACTGGACATCTTGAGGGTGGGGCTGGTCTGATCTGGTTTTAGACCGCTGCTCTGTCTTCAGATCGCTTTCACTGTGACTGCCAATCAGTGCTGTGCCAGTACGTACTGTAACTACGAGCTCCTTCCTTAGTGTGTTTTTAACATTAGTTTATAGAAAACAAAGGGATTTGTATTTTTCTGTTTCTGGATTGACAGTGGGTGGTGTTTACATGTACATTTCTGTATGTTTTACTGCAAAGCCTCAAGAAGAGAATAATGGGGAAAGAGATACAAATAAACATTTTGCCTTCAAGTCTTAAACTCCGCTTCGGTCCAAAAGTTCACCCTTTTCTCTATGTAGTGCACTACTTTTGACCAAGGCCCATAGCAATCTGGTCAAAAATAGTCCACTATATAGCGGTAGGGTGCCATTTCTGATGCACCTTCAAACTCCGATAAACTATGCCCTTGCTGTTTTTAACACTTCCATGGACGGTTATGCCAAGATGGCAAAGCAAAATGGTACAGTACACTCATCGAAGGGCAACAACAGGTGTCATTTTATTTAAGAGAAATGAATATATTTTCATATTTTTCTGCTATTTTACATACCTTTTATATATGACATATTTCTAACATATTTTATAAAGAAGCACCATGATACTGTCACTGTATAACCTGAGGTGATTCCTGACGTTACTTTGATGTTGGAAGCCTTCTTTCAAGGCATCAGACAGTGTCTTGTCGTCGTACCTCAAGTTCCCGTGCCCTACTTACACAGAGTGCGTTCTAAACGGCACCCTTATTCCCTATATAGGGATTTAGGACAACGCCTAGGTGTTTTATACTTTTTTATTTAGGAGATATTTAAAAAAAGATATTTAAACCCTACTTTGAATACTTTACTCATGACGGTGACCAGGCAGCAAAACAATTTGCCAATTAAACTACCAGACATCGGCTTGTCATTTGTAAGTAAAATGTTCTCAGTCTAGTATAATTAGGGTGGAGTGGAGTTAGCCTTAATTTATTATCATAAAACAGGCCTAAAACAAGGAACCTAACAGAGGGCTCCATAGCGCTAATAGATTTACAACAGACCGAAGAAAAAAAAGTAGCTGCTTCTAACTTAACAAGGTTCAGGTTATATAGAGAAAGGTTAGAGTTGCTAGTCCTCCACACCTCTTTCAATTTCCCTCCTGTCTGTCTGTCTGTCTGTCTGTCTGTCTGTCTGTCTGTCTGTCTGTCTGTCTGTCTGTCTGTCTGTCTGTCTGTCTGTCTGTCTGTCTGTCCCTCTACCCTTTCCCTGCTATTCAGTTTCTGTACCCCACGGTTAGGTGGCTAGACTATAAAGTGTATGTTGGATTCTTTGATGAGATCATTTCTGGAGCTATGATGTTGAGGGTTTAAAAATTCTGGTAACTTTCCCCAAATTGTATGGACAGTTACCAGAATTTTGCAACCCTAATCATGTCTGATGTTCAAAGACCCTACACAAATGGAAGGTTCATTCGGCTTCCTCTCGACATTTCATACAATTCCTCCTGTATAGGGTAGCAATTATTTATATTTTTTTCATTCCTTGGTTTTCCAGGATTCCTGGTTGGAATATTCCTGGAATCAGGAGGGAATTACCAGGAGATCCTCGAATCCTTACCGGAATTCTCCAACCCTACTTCTGTAGTCTGGGTTTAGGCCCTGCTGGGTGCAGTGACCTCACGATTAGTGACCTCATGTTCTCTCTCTTCCCAAGTTTTCACACTTACACCACCAACCATAGGTGTTAGTTAGTTAGCTCCGTTTCCAGCTAAGGTCATGAAGAGGCACCACAGCTATCTCTCTCTCTGTCTGGTGTCTGTTTTCTCTTTTAAAGCTGTTCTCTCTATCTCTCTCTCTGTCTGGTGTCTGTTTTCTCTTTTAAAGCTGTTCTCTCTATCTCTCTCTCTGTCTGGTGTCTGTTTTCTCTTTTAAAGCTGTTCTCTCTATCTCTCTCTCTGTCTGGTGTCTGTTTTCTCTTTTAAAGCTGTTCTCTCTATCTCTCTCTCTGTCTGGTGTCTGTTTTCTCTTTTAAAGCTGTTCTCTCTATCTCTCTCTCTGTCTGGTGTCTGTTTTCTCTTTTAAAGCTGTTCTCTCTCTCTGTCTGGTGTCTGTTTTCTCTTTTAAAGCTGTTCTCTCTCTCTCTGTCTGGTGTCTGTTTTCTCTTTTAAAGCTGTTCTCTCTATCTCTGTCTGGTGTCTGTTTTCTCTTTTAAAGCTGTTCTCTCTCTCTCTGTCTGGTGTCTGTTTTCTCTTTTAAAGCTGTTCTCTCTATCTCTCTCTCTGTCTGGTGTCTGTTTTCTCTTTTAAAGCTGTTCTCTCTCTCTTTTTTCTTTTATCCCTTTATTTTTATTGATCAAAACATGTTTTTATATCACAGGTGCGCCTGTTTATTTTTTTTCTGATTATCAAGCTTATTTAAAAGGATATTTTTGTTTCAGGTTAAGCCACTAGAATACCATGTTTATCTACACTTCCTGTTTAACCCTTAAGTTTTCCCATCATTTTATTACATGTTCATGTTATGTTAGGTTCATAATTACCCTCTAGCCATCCATACCATTTATCGGATTCAGAAGTTTAGTCTGTGAGGGTATTTTTCTTCAGACTGAATATGAAATACTTTATTTGGCAAGTTGTAAGAGTTTTCTTTTTATTTGTACATTTTATATTAAAATATTCAACCAAATGTGTACTTTTTAAGATGTTAATAAGTATGGCAAGTGAACGATGATTGTAGCCGTGAGAGAATTTTCCTCTCATAACAGTGATATGGGACACATGGGGTTGTTAGAATCGTGTGTCTAGAATGTGTTTCTGAGCCCTTGAGTGCCATTTAGTTCAACTTTCACTCGCGCCGATGAAGAAGAAAAACACCTTCACAGAGACACTTTGAGTGCACACTTGTGTAAATAGAACTCAGATGCTATGTCCGAAATGGAACCTGATTCCCTTTATAGTGCACTACTTTTCACCAGGGCCCATAAGTAATGCGATATGTAGGGAATAAGGTGCCATTTGGGATGGAACCTCACATTCACATCTTTCATCTGTAGATGTCTGACTTCACCAGAGAGCAGTGATCATTGCTAATTTATTTATCATCTAAGCAATTACTGTCGTAGACAGCTCTGCTGTGTTGACATCCTAGCCTCAGAGAGACCATTGATATCAATCAATCAATCATCACCTGAATGAGCGCTCTGAGTTGAGTAGGGTCCCGGGGTGAGGACTGAAACCTGTGTCTATATATCTGTCTATTTGTTGAAACTTGAGGCCTGCAGTGTTGCCTAATTAAACAATGTTATGTTGTCTAACGGGCCAAATGACTAACTCAGGTGTCACTGACTGGGCCTGGACCTTCAAACACAATGGCTTTAGTTTAGCAGAAGGGGATCTGGAGAAGTCCTAAGGCTACATCCAAAAATGCCACCCTATTCCCTACTGTACATAGTGCACTACTTTTGGCCAGAGCCTTGGTCAATAGTAGTGCACTATATATGGTCCCATTTGGGACAAGGGCTCAGATTGTCTGAGTGGCACTCCGAAAAATGCTTGATGACGATCCAAAACAAACCCTTCTGCCCAAGACAGGTCGCCTCAGTAACCTTCACATTCCCTCTGTTCCACAGAGCTCACATTGATGGCTGCCGTGTGGAGCAGGGCAGGAGTTCACAGGCCCAGGCAGGGAGGGAGGGATGAGGAGGAGGAGAGGAGAGGGGGGTGAGGAGTGGAGCAGGACAGGAGTTCACAGGCCCAGGCAGGGAGGGAGGGATGAGGAGGTGAGGAGTGGAGCAGGACAGGAGTTCACAGGCCCAGGCAGGGAGGGAGGGATTTTTTTTATTTTACTAGGCAAGTCAGTTAAGAACAAATTCTTATTTTCGATGGGTTAACTGCCTGTTCAGGGGCAAAACGACAGATTTGTACCCTGTCAGCTCGGGGATTCGAACTTGCAACCTTTCGGTTACTAGTCCAACGATCTAACCACTAGGCTACCCTGCCGCCCCATGAGGAGGAGGAGAAGAAGAGAGGGGGGTGAGGAGTGGAGCAGGACAGGAGTTTGCAGGGAGGGATAAGGAGGTGAGGAAAGGGGGAGGAGGTAGGGAGGACAGGAGTTTACAGGCTAAGATAGGAAAAGAGTGTTGATGAGAGGGAGATAGAGGGAAGGATGAGGAGCAGGAAAGAGGTGGCTGGGAACAGGCCGGGAGGGAGTGGTGTGGAAAGGAGAGGAGGGAGGGAGCGGGGAGGAGAGTGGGGTAAGGTCAGGGAGAGGTAATGGCACTCTGTGAGGAGGCCAAGGGGAAGGGTTTCACTCTCCTCTTCCCCTTAATTGGGATTAAGGAGTGATGTGGGACTCACTCACTTACTCGCCGTGCTCCACAGTACCTGTGTGTCCCAAATGGTACCCTATTCCCTTTATAGTGCACTCACTTACTCGCCGTGCTCCACAGTACTTTGTGTGTCCCAAATGGTACCCTATATAGTGCACTACTTTTGACCACGGTCCAAAGGGTAGTATAGTAGTGCACTATAAAGGGAATAGGGTGCCATTTTGAGCGCATAACTGTAAGTGGGGACATGAGAAGGAGCTGGAGCTAGCCCGACATGCCAGGCTTTTAGAGGTAAGAAAGAGAGAGGGAGGGACACAGAGGGAGAGAGGGAGGAAGACAGATTTCCACTTGGGTTTTACCTTCCAAAAGCCATCAAGCTCAATGATCCATATTTAACACAAGAAAAATACTGCCTCACATCGTCCCCCGGGCGTGGGAAACCAGAGCCGTGGGAACGTGGGCCGAGTGACAGGTAAGAAAAGGTTGTAGAGCGTCTAAGTCAGCGCTGAATTTCCCTCCACGTCATAACAGCCATGTTATCGGTGCTCACTGTCTGGGGCTGCATCCCAAATGGCACCCTATATATTTTCCCTTTATAGTGCACTACTTTTGACCAGAGCCCTATGGGTACCCTATTCCCTTTATAGTGCACTACTTTTGACCAGAGCCCTATGGGTACCCTAATTCCCTTTATAGTGCACTACTTTTGATCAGGGCCCTATGGGTACCCTATTCCCTTTATAGTGCACTACTTTTGACCAGAGCCCTATGGGTACCCTATTCCCTTTATAGTGCACTACTTTTGACCAGAGCCCTATGGGTACCCTAATTCCCTTTATAGTGCACTACTTTTGACCAGGGCCCTATGGGTACCCTATTCCCTTTATAGTGCACTACTTTTGACCAGGGCTCATTGGGTACCCTAATTCCCTTTATAGTGCACTACTTTTGACCAGGGCCCTATGGGTACCCTATTCCCTTTATAGTGCACTACTTTTGACCAGGGCCCTATGGGTACCCTATTCCCTTTATAGTGCACTACTTTTGACCAGGGCTCATTGGGGATGCAAACTGTGTTTGGGGATTGCTGGCTGAGTGTCCTGGGTAAAGGTGTCTTCCCAGCCTCCAATGAGCCAAAGTGACTGGAGTCACTTCCATCTCCACTCTCCTGTCCTCTCTGGTTTAGTTCTTCTCTGAACAGCTCACACAGGTTTTGTCCCAATATAGGGCCCGATTCTGACCCGAGTTAAGCGCACACGTAAATGGAATGTATTTCCCTTTTTATGCACTTTTCTCTATGTGTATTATGACGAACTTAAACATGAGAATAGGATGCTTTTCACCCACTATTCATTTTTGGGTGGAGATGGAATAAATGAAGGTGTGGCTGAGGTGTGTACAGATATGCTGTATTCTGACTTTGACTTAATTCCCCAATAATTCCACCACCTTTACGCATGAAGAATCCACGAAGAAGTTCTAGCGAACGTACTGGTTCCAAGTAGAAAAGGCATCTACTTTTTTCAGATAGAAATAACACCATTGTCCATGCACTTTAATTGACATATTTATAAGAGATATTGATTAGAGATAGGTAAATGAGTAATCCATTTGGATAAGGGAATTGTAAATAGACTACATTACCAAAAGTATGTGGACACCTGCTCGTCGAACATCTCATTCCAAAATCATGAGCATTAATATGGAGTTGGTCCTCCCTTTGCTTCTATAACAGCCTCCAGTCTTCTGGGAAGGCTTTCCACTAAATGTTGGAACATTGCTGCTGGGGACTTGCTTCCATTCAGCCACAAGAGCATTAGTGAGGTCAGGCACTGATGTTTGGCACTAAGGCCTGGCTCACAGTCAGCGTTCCAATTCATCCCAAAGGTGTTCGATGGGGTTGAGGTCAGAGCTCTGTGCAGTTTAGTTAAGTTCTTTCACGCTGATCTTGATAAACCATTTCTGTATGGACCTCGCTGAAACAGGAAAGGGCCTTCCCCAAACTCTTTCCACAAAGTTGGAAGCACAGAATCGTCTAGAATGTCATTGTATTCTGTTACGTTAGTTCCCTTCAATGGAACTAAGGGGCCTAGCCTTAACAATGAAAACAGCCCCAGACTATTATTCCTCCTCCACCAAACTTTACAGTTGGCACTATGCATTGGGGCAGGTAGCGTTCGCCAAACCCAGATTAGTCCGCCAGACTGCCATATGGTGAAGAGTGATTCATCACTCCAGGGAACGCATTTCCACTGCTGCAGAGTCCAATGGAGTTGAGCTTTAGACCACTCCAGCCGACGTTTGGCATTGCGTATGGTGATCTTAGGCTTGTGTGCGGTCATGGAAACCCATTTCATGAAGCTCCCGACAAACAGTTCTTGTGCTGAACAAAGACATGTAAGCTAATGAAAATGTTATGGAGCGGCGTGCAGACCAAGCCGTAACAGTTTGAACCTGGCGCATGGCGCAATACTTGGTTGTGTCATCACGAAGTTCCGTGGTTAGTGCAGGCAATAGACAAGGGTATAGCCTACTATTGTACATTATTGTCATTATTACTGTGTAAGTCTATGTACATGATACTTCCAACATTACCATGGGTTAAAGAACTGAATGTGGCATATTTCTAAATGAGTTAAACTACCATTTAAACTACCGTTTAAACTACCGTCAAACGACCGTGTAAAGTCTATTCATAAATACTTTGTTAACCCTAAATAATCTACAAGATCAGAGTATTTTTTCTCTCCCAATTTTTGCTCAAACGGAGCTGAATATGCACGCATTTAGATGGCTTTCTTAAATGTACCCCTAATATTCTGTACTCTCGATATATTCTATTGTCTGTCCACAAAATTCAAACTAGAAGCTACACCATATTAAAGGGATGGCTTAAGATAAATGTACTGAAAACCCTATTGAATGAAAACTCCACAAGAACATCTCTTGGCCACTAAGTGGGAGGGTTTTCAGCAGTCGAATTACATTTATTCAGTGTGTCCAAGGGACGCCTGCAAAGCTTGTTTACGCACCTTCATTACAGTCTGAATACCAACTACTGAGAAGTGTGTAGGTAAGGCGTGCTTCATTTCAGAAGTCGAAATCAGGCCCATATTGCACAACTTTTGACCAGGCTCATAAGGCTCTGGTCAAAAGCAACACTGTGTTGGGAATAATGTGCCAAATCAGACACATTCATGAGCCTCAGCTCGCTTTCAATCTACAGCACAGTATTTTTGTTACCTCCACTACCTCACCCATTGTGTTTCATCCCATGTGTTTATTTGACCATGTCCAAGTTGGAGTGTTTCAGACCTCTTGCCCGTTCGAGTATGTTTTGATAACACCCAAAACATTGTACATGAGGGTGATGGGTTCCATGTGACATTCCGAGAGTTCTCTTCATCACAATAACGTTGTATCTGATATTCATGACACTCATGACACCATATGGGTGGTTGTGACTGACACACCATTTTCTCTCCCGTCACACTGACATGCAAGAGGTAGTCAGTCCTCTTCTCACGCCTTGTAGGGGCCTTATGGGGAAGGAGGAACGCTACTCTCTGTCGGACGTTAGTCTGTCGGTGCTAGGCCCAAAATGTTGCATCCGCTTGAAGCCATCGTGTTTCACACACTCAGAAAACCATGAAGACAGAAACACATGTTCCCACTATTAGGTTTCTCCCACAGTGCCACAGACAATCAGGGAACTGATCTCCCTCTTTCTCTCACTCTCTCTTGCCTTCAATCACATGAATCAGGGATGATTTGACAGATGACGATATCACAGTGATCAATGAATTGTGAATTGTGTGTTTTAAAGGTCAATAAATGTCATATTAGTCCTGGACTGATTAAAGAAAACAAACCTTCCTCTTCCTCCTCTCTCTACCTGGTCCTTGGAGAGCAGCTATAGTTGTGTGATTATGAACCATGTACAGCCCAGGCCCATGCAGCAATGGTTTCTCCAGTTATGACATTAAGGTGACTTTGAGAGCTCACAGAATGAAAGAGCTGCTGTACTTTTTTCCTTGTTTCCTCATCCCTCTCTCTCTAATGGTTTAGCCGAGCAGAGCAGAGAGCAGCTTAAGGAGTACACTGGATTTATAGCATTAAATGCTCACCTTTTATCTCTGATTCACAAGATTAATGTTGAGCTCCGCAGGGCCTTCAGTACGTTTTCATGATTCGCTCTCCTTGTGCCTTTTTGATGTATTTATTTTCATGTAAATACATTCCCATATTAACTGGGCCCTTTGTTTGGAGGGAGAGGGCCAGAGCCAGGCTATAACGGGCAGAGAGAGAGAGATAGAGGGAGAGGGCCAGAGCCAGGCTATAACGGGCAGAGAGAGAGAGATAGAGGGCCAGAGCCAGGCTATAACGGGCAGAGAGAGAGAGATAGAGGGAGAGGGCCAGAGCCAGGCTATAACGGGCAGAGAGAGAGAGATAGAGGGAGAGGGCCAGAGCCAGGCTATAACAGGCAGAGAGAGAGAGATAGAGGGAGAGGGCCAGAGCCAGGCTATAACGGGCAGAGAGAGAGAGATAGAGGGAGAGGGCCAGAGCCAGGCTATAACGGGCAGAGAGAGAGAGAGATAGAGGGAGAGGGCCAGAGCCAGGCTATAACAGGCAGAGAGAGAGATAGAGGGAGAGGGCCAGAGCCAGGCTATAACGGGCAGAGAGAGAGAGATAGAGGGAGAGGGCCAGAGCCAGGCTGTAACGGGCAGAGAGAGAGAGATAGAGGGAGAGGGCCAGAGCCAGGCTATAACGGGCAGAGAGAGAGAGATAGAGGGAGAGGGCCAGAGCCAGGCTATAACGGGCAGAGAGAGAGAGATAGAGGGAGAGGGCCAGAGCCAGGCTATAACGGGCAGAGAGAGAGAGATAGAGGGAGAGGGCCAGAGCCAGGCTATAACGGGCAGAGAGAGAGAGATAGAGGGAGAGGGCCAGAGCCAGGCTATAACGGGCAGAGAGAGAGAGATAGAGGGAGAGGGCCAGAGCCAGGCTATAACGGGCAGAGAGAGAGAGATAGAGGGAGAGGGCCAGAGCCAGGCTATAACGGGCAGAGAGAGAGAGATAGAGGGAGAGGGCCAGAGCCAGGCTATAACGGGCAGAGAGAGAGAGATAGAGGGAGAGGGCCAGAGCCAGGCTATAACGGGCAGAGAGAGAGATAGAGGGAGAGGGCCAGAGCCAGGCTATAACGGGCAGAGAGAGAGAGATAGAGGGAGAGGGCCAGAGCCAGGCTATAACGGGCAGAGAGAGAGAGATAGAGGGAGAGGAGGAGCCAAACAGATGAACAGGAGATTGTTGTGGAAAAGCCAGACGGCCATAATAGCGAGGCACAGTGACATGTCAGAGAGTTTTCTACAGCGGTCCCTCTGATTCCTTTCGGAGACCATTAAAGCGAACTGACTCACCCTCCCGTCTCGATATTACACTCCGATTGGTTTGATTTACTGTTCTAAATTACAACGTCAGGGCCAATATCCTGAACCCTGCTCAACGTGATAAGTCTTTACGTTCGCTTCATGACAAATTGTAGGTCATGCTTATCAGAGGGGGGAGGGGAGGAATATCAGATATCTTTCATAAAGGTTATCTTCTTAAAAGAACCATTCTCTCTCTCTCCCTCTTTCTCCCTGTCTCTCACCTCTCTCTCTGTCCTTCTGTTCTCCCCCCTCCTTCTGTTTATCTCTCTCGCTCTCTCTCTCTATGTCTCCCTCTCTCTCTCTCTCTCTCTTTCTCAATAGTAGCCCGTTCAATCCCGCTCTGTCCCTGCTTTCATGTTGGGATCCGGCCCATCACCATCCCTTGGCCTTCGCAGGCTTTACTTCTCTGTAATCCTCATCCCTGCTAAATGCTCTTGACTGGAGGGAGAGTTCCAACCAGGCCTTGTCCTTAATGGAGCCCTGGTCAAAAGTAGAGCACTATATAGCGAATAGGGTGCCATTTGGGACACATCCCCAGTCTGCTCCGGTGCTGGCTAGGACTTCCGCCCACCCTGTCTCTTTCTTCTGCTAATTAACAACACATTACCTCATGTCTGTAGGCAAAGTTCTTCAGGCCCTGTTACCTTGAGCTGTATTACTCAATTACACACAGAGCCTGGGGAACGTAGGGGAGAGGAGAGGAGTGAACAAGGGATGCCCTTCATACCGCTGAATGGCAATGTCCGAAATGGCACCCGATTCCCTACATAGTGTTCTACTTTTGACCGCAGCCCCATGGGCCCTGGTCAGAAGTAGTGCACAGCTGCCATTTGGGAAGCAAGCCCATGTCTAGGAGTGAGTGTACAAACCCCTGATGAGAATTATAACAACATACTGAGCTGAGGCTCGCTCTAATACCCATAGCATGGACCAGTCACCAGGTCATTAATGCTGGGTGGCATATGTATACATTAGGGTTGCATCTCAAATGGCACCCTATTCCATAAATAGTGCACTATTTTTTTTTACCAGGGTCCTATGAGCCCTAGTCAAAACTAGTGCACTATAATAGGGAATAGGGTTCCATTTTGGACACGGCCTCTGTATGCATTGCCTGTAAAGGCTGTGCAGGTTAAGGTTGGAGAGAGGCCCCCTGTGTGATGTGAAAATGATAGCAAGGGGGGAAAGTTCAGGGGGAGGGGTCCATCGTTAGTTGTAGTGGAAATTCCTCTGACGTGTGGAGGTAAAACAAGGTAGAGGGGCTGAGGCTGTGTGATCGCATTGACTATGTTACGGCGCCGCAAAGCTGTCCACCTGTATTTTCCTAAACTTTCGCTGTGCTGTTCCCCAGAGACTTGTCGACCCCTCTGTACCCAGTTTTTCAATATTCAGCCTGAAACTGTCATGTTTAATGTTAGAGGTATGGAGGTCGAGACTGCCTTAGTGAAATTAGCACAGTCGCTGTGGTGTTGTGAAGGGGAAATAGAGACTACAGTTGAAGTCTGAGGTTTACGTACACCTTAGCCAAATACATTTAAACTCAGTTTTTCACAATTCCTGACATTTAATCCTGGTAAAATTCTCTGTTTTAGGTCAGTTAGGATGATTTATTTTAAGAATGTGAAATGTCAGAATAACAGTAGAGAGAAGGATTTATTTCAGCTTTTATTTCTTTCATTACATTCCCAGTGGGTCAGAAGTTTACATACACTCAATTAGTATTAGGCAGCATTGCCTAACTTGGGTCAAACGTTCCAGGTAGCCTTGGCCCATTTTGGCCCATTCCTCCTGACAGAGCTGGTGTAACTGAGTAAGGTTTGTAGACCTCCTCGCACACGCTTTTTCAGTTGAGGTCAGGGCTTTGTGATGGCCACTTCCATACCTTGACTTTGCTGTCCTTAGGCCATTTTGCCACAAATTTGGGAGTATGCTTGGGGTCATTGTCCATTTGGAAGACCCATTTGCAACCAAGCTTTATCTTCCTGACTGATGTCTTGAGATGTTGCTTCAATATATCCACATCATTTTCTTCCCTCATGATGCCATCTATTTTGTGAAGTGCACCAGTCCCTCCTGCAGCATAGCACCCCACAACATGATGCTGCCTACCCCGTGCTTCCCTGTTGGGATGGTGTTCTTCGGCTTGCAAACCTCCACCTTTTTCCTCCAAGCATAACGATGGTCATTATGGCCAAACAGTTCTATTTTTGTTTCATCAGACCAGAGGACATTTCTCCAAAAAGTATGATCTTTGTCCCCATGTGCAATTGCAAACTGTAGTCTGGCTTTTTAATGGCGGTTTTGAAGCAGTGACTTCTTCCTTGCTGAGCGGCCTCTCAGCTTATGTCAATATAGGAATTGTTTTTACCGTGGATATAGATAATTTTGTACCTGTTTACTCCAGCATCTTCACAAGGTACTTTGCTGTTCTTCTGGGATTGATTTGCACTTTTTGCACCAAAGTATGTTAATCTCTAGGAGGCAGAATGCGTCTCCTTCTTGAGTGGTATGACGGCTGCGTGGTCCCATGGTGTTTATACTCGCGTACTATTGTTTGTACAGATAAATGGTACCTTCTGGCGTTTGGAAATTGCTCCCAAGAATGAACCAGACTTGTAGAGGTCGACAGTTATTTTTCTGAGATCTTATTTGATTTATTTTGATTTTCCCATGATGTCAAGCAAAGAGCCACTGAGTTTTAAGGTAGGCCTTAAAGTATATCCACAGTTACACCTCCAATTGATTCAAATGATGTCAGTTAGCCTATCAGAAGCTGTTAAACCCATGACATAATTTTCTGGAGTTCTCCAAGCTGTTTAAAGGCGCAGTCAACTTAGTGTATGTTAACTTCTGACCCACTGGAATTGTAATACAGTGAATTATAAGTGAAATAATCTGTCTGCAAATAATTGTTGGGAAAATGACTTGTGTCATGCACAAAATAGATGTCCTAACCGACTTACCAAAACTATAGTTTGTTAACAAGAAATGTGTGGAGTGGTTGAAAAACGAGTTTTAATGACTCCAACCTAAGTGTATGTAAACTTCCAAGTTCAACTGTGTATAGGTACATTTTTCAACTCAGCAAAAAAAGCAACATCCTCTCACTGTCAACTGCGTTTTATTTTCAGCAAACATAACATAAATATTTGTATGAACATAATAATATTCAACAACAGACATAAACAGAACAAGTTCTACAAACATGTGACTAACAGAAATGGAATAATGTGTCCCTGAACAAAGGGGGGGTCAAAATCCAAAATAACAGTCAGTATCTGGTGTGGCCACCAGCTGCGTTAAGTACTGCAGTGCATCTCCTCCTCGTGGACTGCACCAGATTTGCCAGTTCTTGCTGTGAGATGTTACACCATTCTTCCACCAAGGCACCTGCATGTTCCCGGACATTTCTGGGGGGAATAGCCCTAGCCGCCACCCTCCGATCCAACAGGTCCCAGACGTGCTCAATGGGATTGAGATCCGGGCTATTCGCTGGCCATGGCAGAACACTGACATTCCTGTCTTGCAGGAAATCACTCACAGAACGAGCAGTATGGCTGGTGGCATTGTCATGATGGAGGGTCATGTCAGGATGAGCCATCAGGAAGGGTACCACATGAGGGAGGAGGATGTCTTCCCTGTAACGCACAGCATTCAGTCCGATGATGCTGTGACACACCGCCCCAGACCATGACGGACCCTCCACCTTCAAATCGATCCTGCTCCAGAACACAGGCCTCGGTGTAACTGTAATGGCCGTTGGTGGAAGAAGGTGAGGACCAAGGTGCAGCGTGGTAAGTGTTCATCATTTTAATGGTAAAACTGAACACTATAAAACAAGCAATAAAAGAACAATCGAAACAGCTCCGCCAGGTGCAAAACACACTAAACAGAAAATAACTACCCACAAACACATGTGGGAACAGGCTACCTAAGTATGGTTCTCAATCAGAGACAACGATTGACAGCTGCCTCTGATTGGGAACCATACCTGGCCAAACACATAGAAATACAACACACAGAACAAAACAGAATGCCCACCCCAAGTCACACCCTGACCAAACCAAAATAGAGACATAAAAAAGGAACTAAGGTCAGGACGTGACAGTAACGCTCATTCCTTCGACGATAAACGCGAATCTAACCATCACCCCTGGTGAGACAAACAGCGACTCATCAGTGAAGAGCACTTTTTGCCAGCCCTGTCTGGCCCAGTGACGGTGGGTTTGTGCCCATAGGCGATGTTGTTGCCAGTGATGTCTAGTGAATGACCTACCTTACAACAGGCCTACAAGCCCTCAGTCCAACCCCTCTCAGCCTATTATGGACAGTATGAGCACTGATGGAGGGATTGTGCGTTCCTGGTGTACCTCGGGCAGTTGTTGTTGCCATCCTATACACGTGGTCTGCCACTGCGAGGATGATCAGCTGTCCGTCCTGTCTCCCTGTAGTGCTGTCTTAGTCGTCTCACAGTACGGACATTGCAATTTATTGCACTGGCCACATAGGCAGTCCTCATCCCTCCTTGCAGCATGCCTAAGGCACGTTCAAGTAGATGAGCAGGGACCCTGGGCATCTTTCTTTTGGTGTTTTTCAGAGTCAGGACACTAAAGAGGCCTTTCTACTAAGTTTTCATAACTGTGACCTTAATTGCCTACCGTCTGTAAGCTGTTAGTGTCTTAAAACATCTCTAGGGTAGGGGGCAGCATTCGGAATTTTGGATGAAAAGCATGCCTAAATTAAACTGCCTGCTACTCGGGCCCAAAAGAAATGATATGGTAGATTGGATAGAAAACACTCTAAAGTTTCCAAAACTGTTAAAATAGTGTCTGTGGGAATAACAGAACTGATTTTGCAGGCAAAAACCTGAGAAAAATCCATTCAGGAAGTAAGTTGTTTTTTGGTTTTGTAGTTTTCTATTCAATGCCATTACGGTTTCCATTGACTTAGGACTCAAATTGCAGTTCCTATGCCTTCCACTAGATGTCCACTAACAGTCTTTAGAAATAGTTTCAGGCTTGTATTCTGAAAAATTAGGGAGTAAGAGCAGTCTGAATGAGTGGACCCTGCCGTGTCACAGAGCTTTTTCATGCCCGCGACCGAGAGAGTGCCTTTCTTGTTTACCTTTTATATTGACGACGTTATTGTCCGGTTGAAATATTATCTATTATTTAGGCTAAAAACAACCTGAGGATTGAATATTAACATCGTTTGACATGTTTCTATGAACTTTACGGATACAATTTGGATTTTTTTGTCTGCCTGTTTTGACTGTGTTTGAGCCTGTGGATTACTGAAGAAAACGCGTGAACAAAACAAAGGTTTTTGGATATAAAGAGACTTTTTCGAACAAAATAAACATTTATTGAGTAAATGTATGTCTTCTGAGTGCAACCATATGAAGATCATCAAAGGTAAGGGATTAATTTTATCTCTATTTCTGACTTGTGTAACTCTTCTACTTGGCTGGTTACTGTTTGTTATGATTTGTCTGCTGGGCTATGTTCTCAAAAATTCATAAGGTATGCTTTCGCCGTAAAGCATTTTTTAAATCTGTGGTTGGATTCACAAGAAGTTCATCTTAAACCTATGTAAAATATGTTTTGATTTCTGAATTTTTATAACGAGTATTTCTGTATTTGAATTTGGCGCTCTGCAATCTCACTGGATGTTGGCCAGGTGGGACGCTAGAGAGGTTAACGACCGTTCAACTGGTGCATATTCATATTACAAAGAAGATCTGTGAAGTTATTTGGATTTTTACTAATTATCTTTGGAAGACAGGGTCCTGAAAAGGGACGTTTCTTTGCCTTGATGACAGCTTTGCGCACATATGGCATTCTTCCTGATGGGCCGTCCCCAGGGGATAAGGGTAGGTAACAACACATCTGCCATGCTGATCCTCAACACGGGGCCCCTCAGGGGTGCGTGCTCAGTCTCCTCCTGTACTCCCTGTTCACCCATGACTGCATGACCAGGCATGACTCCAACACCATCATTAAGTTTGCCAACAACGCAACAGTGGTAGGCCTGATCACCGACAACGATGAGACAGCCTATGGAGAGGAGGTCACAGACCTGGCCATGTGGTGCAAGGATAACAACCTCTCCCTCAACATGATCAAGACAAAGGAGATGATTGTGGACTACAGAAAAAGGAGGACAGAGCACACCCCGTTCTCATCGACAGGGCTCTAGTGGAGCAGGTTGAGAGCTTCTAGTGGAGCAGGCGGAACCCCCCTAGGGCGCTGAGGTGTAGAAGCCCGACAAGCTGGCTGAGGCGAGGGAGCCCGGCAATCCGGCTGAGCTCGAGCGGGAGCAGGCGTGACAACCTGTTGTTTGTATTCATATATTTTTACCATAGTATGGTCTATTTATGGAATATTTTATTTCCATGTTCATGTGTTAGAAGACACAGATTTCTGCCTGTACGCAATTGGCCAATCTGGCCTTGTAGGAGACATGCGGCGAAATAATGGCAGTGCCGGTTGTGTTCTCAGAGAAATGTTGACACGGCGGGTTAGGTTGGGGCTGTAGGAGTGGAGGGATCCTTAAAGGGAGTGGTGGTTGGGTTTGGCTGAGGAGAACAGGGGGCTTCTTTTTTATTTAACTAGGCAAGTCAGTCAAGAACACATTCTTTTTTACAATGACAGCCTAGGAACAGTGGGTTAAGACAAATTTCTACCTTGTCAGTTCGGGGACTCAATCTAGCAACCCTTTGGTTACTGGCCCAACGCTCTAACCACTAGGCTATCTGTCGCCCCTGCCTACTGTGGCCGGGTTGGCCGGGGCTGACAGGAGAGCCAGAAGACGGGGAGCACCCAAACACCACCACCACCCTCTGAAACCTGCTGTTTGGTACAGGAAATGGGAAATGCCCACAACCAGCAGAGGTCCAATGGCCAGGTCCAGCCCTCTTTCTCTCTGGAGTGGAGCGGCACACACGTAGTCTGCAGACAGACTGATTGGTCCTCTGTGTTCTGTGATTAGCTACATAGTTAGCATTGGAAAGCTCTCCGTGTTCATAGGCCTTCAGCATTCAGCAACACACTGTACTCAGTAACAAATTGTATTTCCAAGTTCCTCACTTCAAAGTCAGTGAGTGTACCGATGGATTCTCCCTTAACACGACTTGTCTAGTGAACTTCCCCTTTGGACTTTACACAGGATGAGTCCCAAATGGCAAACTATTCCCTATGTAGTGCACTACCTTTGACCAGGGCCTGATAGTGCACTACATTGGGAATAGGGTGCCATTTGGGACACACACACACACACAGACTACTGTTTATGAACATTTCTTGTCTGTTCACAGGAAACCCTTGTTTTCTCATGTGACTTGTCTTGCCTAACTAATGTGTCATTATTTCCAGATAGTCATTGCTATCCCTGTACTGGTTTCTTTTCCCTCTGTCTGCGTCTCACTCTATGGCGAGCTGGGTGCCAGCGTTTGAGTGGCTGCAACATAAGCACTCAAAAAGCACCTCCTCAACCACTGATGGGGAGGGAGTAGCGCCTAAGAACCCCTCTCCTCTTCTACTTTCCTCATCCTCTCTCCACCTCTCCTCCCCTTCTCTCTGACTCTCTCTCTGTGCATGCTAGTGCCTGCCTCCCCCGCTCCCCTTCCTCCTCTCCTCCCCTTCTCTCTGACTCTCTGTGCATGCTAGTGCCTGCCTCCCCCGCTCCCCTTCCTCCTCTCCTCCACTGCTCCTGCTCTCTCTGCCTCTTTTCTTGCCCCACTCGGAGAACCCCTCTCCATTCACCTTTCCTCCTCCTCTCTCCTCCTCTCCTCCCCCTTTCTCTGCCTCTTTTCTCACCCCACTCCAAGCCCAGCACATGGCAGTGCCTCTCTCTGTCTGTTCATCCTGAGGTAGACCGAGCAACAGACAGGCGGAGGAACAAGGAGGCCCTGATGTCTTCCAGGGGAGATTTTAAAACACAAGTCAAATTGCGCCAAGCACGGAGAGCAGGGGCGAGAGAAAGAGGGGTGGTTAAGGGGGGTAAGGGGGTATGGTGAGAGGCAAAAGGGCTGGTCTGGCAGAGTGGTGCTTGGTTAGTTCAGTACGCTGAGAGATAATAGAAGGACTGAACTGGTAAATAGGTGGGGTTGGAGCCAACTCGACCTAGGATGAACCTATCAGGACGCAGGATAGGGGACAGACCCGATAGAGGACAGATCCTGCCAATGGTCACAACAGCAGTCCAGCAGCTGGTGACATCTGTCCAATATTACTTTGTAGCTACAAGTGTCATCCTAGCTTCAAAAAACCTAAATGACAAACAAATTGACTCAGTAATTGGATCTGTTCACAGTAGTATATTTCTAACATTATCCTTTATAATTTGTAGCATAAATATTTACTCCTGATAGCTCAAATATGAAAACAGAATGTTGCTTGTAGTATGTTGGATGATGAACAAATCATGCTGATACTGTCTGTTTTGCCCTACACTGCATGGACATTTATATATATCTACAAATATCTGACAAACCTGCTGATTTCATGTAAAACCTGGTATGATAAAACCATGGTAAAATTAAGATTTTTTTTTTTATGACAGCTTGTGGACTTATAGTTCTGTAGATATAAATATAGTTCTGTAGATATAAATATAGTTCTGTAGATATAAATATAGTTCTGTAGATGACAGTGTGGACATCCAATCATTAGCAACGGCTGGAAATATTCAACTTCAAATTTTCTAAAAGATATGTTTTGAGGTTAACCAATACTAGTACAAATCCAAACCCACTTTTAAAAGTTAGACATTATTTAGCAAGAGGTATTGGTGGGGTTTTGCCAGTGCCACCAAATAGCAAAATAAACAAAAATGGGTTTTAATACATACAGATTCAAGATCTTTCATTCCATGAATCTATGTATTCATAACGGTTGTTTTACGTCTATGTTTGACAAGCAACCGCCTGCTCCAAAGAAACCATTGGCACCAACAACTTGAAATATATACTCAACTTTTGAAAACCAAAATTGCAGGTTTACATCCATAAGAAGCCCTAGTGATGATATTAATTGTTACGGAGTAAATAGTTTCAACAATATCGGGTTTTGTTATTCTTACTGTGAGACTAGTTTCGTGTAGATATAATGGACTTCATTGCATATATTTTATAGTGGCCCCTGTGTACCCTTCATCACAATTCGTTAATGATGTTTTCATTAAGAACAGTGTCCGAGTGGGTCTTATTCTAGAGATGATTGTTCAAATTTCCCTGGAGTTTTTTGAAGTCCACTGAAAACAGAAAGGTTATAGATGTTGAGCCAATTAACCAATTCACTGACGTTGACACAACGTTTGCATATCCATCTATATTACCCTCATAACAAACCATTGGAAACCATTTGAATAAGCAGCAGCCATGACTTGAAATACACACACGCGCACAGACACAATGAGATGCTCCTCAACCTGGGTTTGTCAGTGAAGTGCATTTTTCTTTGGCACCCCTGTTTTGTCTGCCTCACCTATCAGTCCATCCTCACAGAACCAAGATCCAAAAGCACTATTGTGGTTTCCATTTTTGCTACTCACTTGTGATACTGCCTGTCCAAACAGTGAATAAACTGGGTGATTATTTAGAACGACCCAAATCCTGTTTATACCAAGTTTATATCTAATGATAAAATAGAGCTGCAATGTGAGGTAGTAAAGTCAACAAAAAAAAGATAACCCTATTCGCTGTGCCCTGAGATACTGTGCTGTGGGGCCACTCTACAAAGTAGCACGTTTGCAGTAAATTGTTCCCTGGAAAATGTTATATGACAGGTCATCAAGTCTTGTTCATCATAAGTCACTCAGTCTGAATCTGTCTCAGAGCAACATTTGACCCCCTTCTAACTCCCTGACCCTACAAAACACAGCAGATTATAGGAAAATTACCACAGCTTTAAAACAGGAGTATGTGGTAATATAATGTTCTCTTCTTGTTAGACGCGTTTTTACTATTTTCTATTTTGGAAAATTAATCTGTGACAGATCTTGCAGGTGCTCATTATTGTGACCAGTGTCACCCCAGTCCTTGCCTGGATTGTTCTATGTCCTTCATCCCAAATGGCACCCTAATCCCCAGCGCACTACTTTTGACCAGAGTCCTATGTAGTACACTATATAGGGAATATTGTGCCATTTGGGACACATCCCTAGTTAACTTAACCACAGCCCTGAACTGCACTTGAAGTGAAGCCTGTAATAATAATAATAATAGGTCTCTGTGGACTGTGTGAGTGTGCATGGGAGGGAAAATACAGCAGGAGATACGGTATTATACTACCTTCATAACAGGAGGGACAGTGGTCCATACACTTCATCACTCCTGTACTCACACACCTTCTTTGTGTACGTTTAATTTCAGTGTTAATGGAAATGGTTTGAGTATTGAATACACTGTGGAAGGATGCAATCACGACGGCAATGTTTTAAAAGCACAGCACCGCAAAGGGTTGCACAGGGCACAGTATTTTTCTCTCTATAAGTCCACAGCATGTTTCCATGCAATTCAATCAACAGCTCCAGTCAAGCATTGGAATGGAAGCACGGAGACTGGTTTTATTTATTTGGTTGTATTAAGTGCATCTAAGACTCAGCAGGTGCCCTAGACTGCAGAGCCATATTTGTTTCCGTTTTGAAAAGGTTCTGGAAGCTCCAGACTGTTCCATTTAGCCATTTTAACAAACAGCAATTAGAGTTGCTAATGAGACCTTGGGCCAGATATATTAAGGCAGTCATTCATCCTCCTTCTCTCCTTTTCTTTTTCTCTCATTCTCTATCCCCCTTTCCTCTATCCAAACTCCTACACAAGCTTGTCTGGACTCCTGTGCCCGAAACCGCTGGCCTGCGCCAGCACCTCGCTGTGGCTACGTGGATTCTTCTCCGTGCTTCTTCATTTACACAGACCCCTTGTTCCAAATGAAATACCTGAAACGGGGAACTCATAAATCCTTCCTTTTAACAACAACAACACTCAGGATGATTTTTCTTGATTTTCTTTTCTTTCAGGTATGAGCTACTGCTTCCCCCCGGGGATATCTCAAACCCAGATGACTGGATTAACCTCAGCTCTGTAGGCCTGCTGCCTACTTTAACAGGAGGTTTTTCTCTTTTCTCCCTCCCTCACCTGTCCATCAACTACAAAGACCAGGGAGCTTTTTGAAAGCCTCATAAAGAAGGGCAGTGATTGGTAGATGGGTAACAATAACAAATCAGACATTGAGTATCTCTTTAAGCAAGTTAATAACTATGTTGTGGATGATGTAATAAACCCCCCTGAACTGAGCTGCAGGACAGGAATAAACTTCTCAGGGATGTTACCATGAGGACATTGATGATTTTAATGGCTTTTAATAGTTCAATGGCTGTGATGGGAGAAAACTGAGGCCAGATCAACAACATTGTAGTGACTCCTCCACAATAATTACTTAGATGACAGAGTGAAAAGAACACTTCAAATAATTCATATTGTATGCAGTAAGGCACTAAAGTAATACTGCAAAAAAAACACAGCAAAGGGAATACACTTTTTGGCCTGAATGCAAAGCTTTATGTTAAGGGCAAATCCAACACATCACTGAGTATCTGCCTCCTTATTTTCACGTATGGTATTGGTATGCTTGACATTTTCTCAGGATAAAAAGAAATGGGATAAGCACAGGCAAAATCCTAGAGGAACAACTGCTTCAGTCTGCTTTACACCAGACACTGTAGAGTAACAATAACCTACAACACAAGGCCAAATTGACACTGGAGTTGCTTACCAAGAAGACAGTTAATGTTCCTGAGTGGCCAAGTTACAGTTTTGACTTAAATCTGCTTGAAAATCTATGGAAAGATTTGAAAATTGACAGAGAATGAAGAATTATGAAAATAATAAAGAGCTAATATTGCACAACCGGGTGTGTAAAGCTCTTACAGACTTACCCAAGAAGACTCACAGCTGTAACGGTGAGTCTAACTGTGTTTTTTTTTAAACAAGTATTGACTCAGGGAGCTGAATACTTTTGCTTGTTATTTAATTTATATTATTCTAAACAAACAAACAAAATCTTCCACTTTGACATAGAGTTCTTTTGTGTAGATTGTTACAAAAAAATTCCAGTGTGTAACGCAATATAAAGTGAAGAAATCTATGGAGTATGAATACTTTTGCAAGGCACTGTAAGTGGTTTTATTGGCCATGGGGCCATGAGATACTCTGTGTGTGTTGTCATTCCCAATGAGTCATGGGACACCACAGCCTGGGCAGGGTGGGCAGGGCAGGCAGCTGCCAGACAATAAGACACACAGCACTGATTTGCACAAATTGTGGCTGTTCATTCAGCATAGCGAGGATGAAGGAGGAGGGGGTTATTCAAATCAAATGTAAACATGTCTGCTCCACAGTTATAAATCATGGTCTGGGGCACATGCTTAGCCAATACAAGGAGAGGAGTTCATGGTATACAGAGTCTGCATCATAAATGGCACTCTTTCCCTATATAGTGCACTACTTTTACCTAGGGCCCATAGGGCTCTGGTCAAAAGTAGTGCACTGTGGTGGGAATAGGCTGCCATTTGAGACAAAGGCAGAGTCAGACAAGCTACCTTTCTGTGGAGGTTGGATCGCCCCATTAACTGTCTGACTCTGAGCTCACTTCTGATGGGGCTTTGTGGCTAAAGGAAGGGAAGGTTCCACACTTGTGCACAATCAAAGCTTTGCAAGTCATCTGGTTATTTTCCTTTTGCATCTACCTGAAAAGGAAAATATGCAATTGGATCTGGTTAATCAACTAGGCCTGATTTGTGTATAGTTTACCAATCTCAAAACATACCAATACCTATAATTCATTCTCCTGGACATTCTCAACTAAAAAATATGCCAACCTGAAATAATGAAATCACTTCAATAATCAACTTTGGAAATTATAGCCAGATGACATGGTTTTTGTCTTGAAAACTAACATTTTTGATACAGTAGGTGAATGGTGAAGTGATCTCAATTATTGAATGAATCAAGTCTGGTTTACTTTATTTGCAGAATCTCCTTCAAACAGACTTTTTTCAGTTTGCCCAGAATGTTTGTCTGTAAAACACAGCCAAAGCCAAATCATACATCTATCCAGGAGGAAGTTTATAAAGAGGCACTCAAATGTGTGGTTCTGTGGACATCCTACTTTAGATTCCACAGAAAACTTCATGAAGGCATCACACTGTATTAAAGCAAATAGCCAACCAGCAGGCTGCAGGCAGGGAGAGAGGAATAGAGTTGTGCTTTTCGAACCTTGTTCCTTTTGACCTATCTCCCAATAAGTTGTTGAGTGGTATCCTGGCAACCGGAGGAGGCTTTACAATTGGCTGTTTCCAAGAAAACTGACTAACCGCTAACCTTGATAGCTAGCTAGCTGCTGGTCCTCAAACAAAATACTTTGAATAGTTGGTTAGATAGTTTGCAAGATATAAAAACTGTATGGAAAATATAAATGTTTAACTATAAATGTTCACTGTACTCAGAACATTTGCAGATTATTTCATTTGTACAAACGCTTAAAATATGTCTTGAAGTTTCAGGTTTTGATGGAATGATGTTAAGTTAGCAATGGGGTCAGCTGGCTACTGTAGCCAGTTGTTCCTTTTCACAGTTAACAACAGGCTGTAAACTTAGCCAGCCATTTGCAGTCTTATGTGACTGCCAGTATACTTTAACTGTAGCTAGCAAATTTATATTTTGTTGACGTGTCTAGCTAGAATTGTCATTGTCACCAATTCCACCACAACAGTTTCAGGATGTTGCCAGTGCCTCAGCTGCTACCATGGAGATACTGTAGCACTGACCAGAGCCTTGCAATGGACCACAGCAAGTTCTGGGACAGGCAAACTGGAGATCACCCCAGTCAACGAGTCTCTGCTGAAAGAGATCCTACAGTTTGTGGAACAGTTCAGCTCCAGACACCCTCAGGAGGCTAAACATGTGTTCAATGAGCCGCTGCAGTGGACTAGCTCTTTGGAGGCTTCTGATTTCTAAACAGAGTATGACATCAGGTAATCATGAGGCAGGCTGTTTGTGTAATGTTAATGTTACTCACTGGGGATGTTTTCAGGGCGTTAAAACGTATTTAGAGCCCTGCAGCAGCACTCATATGTACAATTGAATGAATCTGTTTTCTGTTCAACTTCAGTAGCTAGGACAGAAAACAACATAAACTACACTGCTTCGTCAGGATATTTGGCTATTTTTCCTAGCTGTCTGCATGTGATGATGGGTGATTCTCACAAAACTGGCACTTGACAACAATGAACACATTTTCCATAATTCCTCTTGGATCGCCAAGATTAGGAACTGTATTTATCTATTTCCTAATTATTGTTATGTTTTTATTGATCAGATATTATGCATATTAACACAATTTCCATAATTACCCATGCAAAAATGCTCATTACCTCATCAGTTTTCAAAGTCCCAAAAAATAAAAGTCAATTTCTAATATTTTTTAACATTGCTTACTGAATGAAAAGGCCTGAGTTAAACATTTTACAGAAAAAATATGTTTTTTGTAAATTATCTCATTACCGCAACACAAACATTTCTGAGTATTGTTTTTCGGCATAATTACTTGGGTACACATGTTATTTTGAAATATTTGAATAAAGAACTGAAGGCACACTATCAGATTAAGCCAGAATTACTGAAGTATCCATTTTATTTTTCCTAATATTGGTGCATTACGATGATGATAAGCGGGTTTTGGAGATTAGAATGTTTCGCTAATGAAACTGTACTGAGCTGTATTAGAGATTCAGTAACCCAATACATCATCAAACTGTGTCATTTGTTAATCCCAAATGATTTACATAATACTAAAATCACTGATCTTAATGCAATTGACAAAAATACCCCTTATTTTAGCATAAGTATACAGTAAGTACTGTAATTGCGTACATGTATTTTCATAAATTCAAAAGTGGACTTACACTCCCCTTGACTTTTTCCAAGTGTTGTTGTGTTACAGCCTGAATTTAAAATGGACTAAATTGAGATGTTTTTGGGCACTAGCCTACACACAAAACCTCATAATGTCAAAGTGGAATTGTGTTTTTCAAAATGTTTACAAATTATTTTAAAATGAAAAGCTGAAATGTCTTCAGTCAATAAGTATTCAACCCCTTTGTTATGGCAAGCCTAAATAAGTTCAGGAGTAAAAATGTGCTTAACAAGTCACATAATAAAGTGCATGGACACAAAAATAGTGTTTAACATGATTGTTGAATGGCTACCTCATCTCTGTACCTCACACATACAATTAATTATCTGTAACATTCCTCAGTCAAGCAGACAATTTCAAACACACATCCAACCACAAAGACCAGGGAGGTTTTCCAATGCCTCACAAAGAAGTATACCATTTTTAAAAGCAGACATTGAACATACCTTTGAGCATGGTGAAGTTTTTAATTACACTTTGGATGGTGTATCAATATACCAAGTCACTACAAAGATGCAGGTGTCCTTCCTAACTCAGTTGCCGGAGAAGAAGGAAACCACTGAGGGATTTCACCATGGGTCCACGGTGGTGACTTTTAAACAGTTACAGAGTTTAATGGCAGTGATAGGAGAAAACTGAGGATGGATCAACAACATTGTAGTTATTCCACAGTACTTATCTAATTGACAGGGTGAAAAGAAGGAAGCCTGTACAGAATAAAAATATCCCAAACCATGCATGCTGTTTGGAAAAAGACACGGAATACAAAGTGTTATGTTTAGGGCAAATCTAATACAACACATTAGTGGTATTTGGTATTTTATTAGGATGCAGATTAGCTGTTGCAAAAGCAAAATAATTATTGTTATCGACTGAGGAGTTTTTCAGAATAAAAAAGAAACGGAATTGAGCTAAGCACAGCCAAAATCGGGAAAACCTGGTTCAGTCGGCTTTCCACCAGACACTGGGAGATGAATTCACCTTTCAGCAGGACAATAACCTAAAACACAAGGCCAAATCTACTACGGAGTTGCCTACCAAGAAGACAATGAATGTTCATTTGTCTTAAATCTGCTTGAAAATCTATGGCAAGACCTGAAAATAGTTGTTGAGTAATGATCAGCAACCAATTTGGTTGAAGAGCTTGAAGAATTGTGAAGAGAATAATAGGCAAATGTTGCAGAATCCAGGTGTGGAAAGCTCTTAGAGACTTACCCAAAAAGACTCACTCAAAGGTGATTCTAACATTCAGGGGTCTGAATATTTTTTTTAATCAAGATATCATTAGTGTTTTTCATTTTTCATAAATGTTTTACAAATGTCAGAATTTTTCTTCCACTTTGACATTGTAGAGTATTTTGTGTAGATCGTTGACCAAAAAATGACAATTAAATCCATTTTAATCCCACTTTTGTAACACAACAAAATGTGGAAAAGGTCAAGGGGTATGAATACGTTCTAAAGGCACTGTAAGCATACAAATATATATATTTATTCAAAAAAGTAATTTCTCCAAGGTCTTTACATGTAATTTTTTGTTTATTAGGATATATATATATATATATATATATATATATATATATATATATATATGTGGTTCTAAGGTATTTTATATATATTTCAAATTTTAATGGGTTCCTATGGACAAGTGGGGTGGGGCACACACATTTTTTATCCCACAGTTGGCTCTTAGCTCCTGTAGATTTCACTGATAAAAGAAAAGTGGAAATTGTGAACACTGAGAACATTACTTTTCTTTCCAAAAAGCATATTTATGACATTAGCACAGACACGGTAGAATAGGAAACGTGTGCCCTGATAGAAAAATAAAATGTTGTGTTTGTTGACAGTTTATACTTAAAAATATGTGTGTTTCTCTACTTTTCAGTTGCCCTATGGTAAAGTCGCAGGAAACGGACAAGGATGGGCGTCCTACAGTATGTTGAAATCACTCCTCTGAGCATTTCTGTTCACAGTTTTAGTCAGCTCTCCAAAATAGTGCAGCTGGCAAAGGATAAGAGGCTGAAGGAGGTCCGAGCTTGTCTGGAAGGTAAAACCATGTAAACCACAGAATGAGATTTGTATCCCATTTGTCCCTGAGTAGTCGGGCTACATACTTCCCATAAAGCCACGGACATCATTCCTTTGTCCTTGTTATCTTCTACTTTTATCCAATTAGAACCTGGCATCAGATTATGTTTGCAATTCCTCACAGTTATATTTACTGTACCCCAAAGCCATAATGTGGTACTAGCTAATAGCTATGTTAGTTCGAGAAAGGAAAACATACATCTACTGTATGTCTATATTACCCCAGACCAGGATTCTCTTTTAAATAAGGCCTCAAAGGGACAATCTGGTAAAATAAAGATATGCTCAACATTTTTTACTGTAATTTGTAGCCAACAAAGAACCTGTTGCGAAGATGCTGGGGCCTAGTTTTGCAACAGTGGATGGGGAGGACAGCTCGGTGCTGCGTCTCCTGGAGAAGGTGAATGAGGGGGACCAGGCCAAGGAGGAAGATATCAAAGTGAAGCTGCTCATCCTGCAGCAGCAGCTGGACACTCAAGTCCTCAGCAACTCCCTCAAGCAGATCTCCCAGTGGGTTCCTTTCCTCCTCCTCACTCTGTCTGCTTCTCTAACTATCAACAACGAATCAATCCATCTTAATACACACGGACTCCCACTTGACTTCAGACAAGTCCAAACACATGGGGTTGACTCTGATTAGAAACAGTTTCTTACTAGATAGAAGAACCACAAATGGGCCCAAGATTAATTATCTGTATTTGTTTTTGTTTTTTGTTTTTTTTGTACAGGGAGGTTAGGCTTAGTCCTGCCACAGTGAAGAATGATGTCGAGCTGTTGAAACACTTCTGCAGTGAAGGGGAGAAAAAGGTGTTGAAGTCTGTTCAATACACATCAGGTTTGAATTATCTTCACATTTCACACATTTTTTGGGGGGGGTGAATGAAAGCGATTGCTATTAGGGGGTAATACTGGGATATTCTAAAAATATAAAATGTCTGTGTTCACCCGTAAAAAACATGGAAGTCATTATATATGTCAGATTTCAGTTTACTGAGACATTAATATTATTTTTTACTTGCCTTAGTCGGCGCGGCAGATTTGCAACGCCATAAACAATTCAACTTTCGTCAAAAAACACACCTCCCCTACATGCCACAGAACCACAGTGATCAATTCAGTATTGTGAAAAATGTGTCCCCTTACAGAGGAACATTTACAGAACATTTAAACCTTCTATGTAAATGGCCTCCAACCTGTGATACCGCACATTAAAATATGGTGGTTTGTGTGTCACGATGCTCTGCAGCCTAGCTGTTTTCAGAGGACGATTTATCAGATGATTTATCAGAGAGTGAAATCACAGCGAGCTCTAAGTAAGGTGGGCTGCTGTCTTCAGACC
This sequence comes from Oncorhynchus tshawytscha, assembly GCF_018296145.1. NCBI lineage: Eukaryota > Metazoa > Chordata > Actinopteri > Salmoniformes > Salmonidae > Oncorhynchus > Oncorhynchus tshawytscha. The sequence goes on along the minus strand of NC_056457.1, from coordinate 1,363,386 downwards.
TGGGCTTTGTCCCAAATGGCAACCTATTCCCTATATTGTACAATACTGGTCAAAAGTAGTGCACTCTATTTGGAAAACAGTGCTATTTGGGACGCAGACTTGTGCTCTCTCTATGGTGGAATGATCCATCATACTCACTGGCAGCTCAGGCACCCTCGATGATTTCTCTTCCTGTGATACTGCACTCTTTGAACCTGTATTAGAACTTTATTTTCCCCCTGATCCTCTCCTCCTACATACCTTGAAGGAAAACTCCACCCCAAAACGATCTTTTGGTATTTGTTTCTTTAGTCTATGTTTCATTTGTTTCGTTAGTCCATTGGTGATATAGTCCCAAAATGTTTTGCATGTCAGCAATCAAGTTCAAATCAATGTCATATGCGCCAAATACAACAATACAACCTTACAGTGAAATGCTTACTTACAAACCCTTAACCAACAACGCTTTAAGAAGAAAAAATTGTTTAAAGTAAAAATTGGAAAATAAAAAATAAAAGTAATAAATAATTAAACAGCAGCAGTAAAATAACAAAAGCAATATGTACAAGTACGTAGAGTTAAACTGATTATGCATAGATAATAAACAGAGAGTAGCCCTTTAACTAGATGAACAGGAGCCTGGGGGTAGAAGCTGTTAAGAAGCCTTTTGGACCTAGACTTGACCTGTCTCATCGTTGTCAGTGATCAGGCCTACCACTGTTGTGTCATCGGTAAACTTAATGATGGTGTTGGAGTCATGCCTGGCCATGCAGTCATGAGTGAACAGGGAGTACAGGAGGGGACTGAGCACGCACCCCTGACGGGCCCACGTGTTGAGGATCAGCGTGGCGGATGTGTTGTTACCTACCCTTACCACCTGGGGGGGCGGCCCGTCAGGAAGTCAATGATCCAGTTGCAGAGGGAGGCGTTAAGTCCCAGGGTCCTTAGCTTAGTGATGAGCTTTGAGGGCATTATGGTTTGAACACTGAGCTGTAGTCAATGAATAGCATTCTCACATAGGTGTTCCTTTTGTCCAGGTGGGAAAGGGCAACGGAGATTGCATCATCTGTGGATCTGTTGGTGTGGTATGCAATTTGGAGTGGGTCTAGGGTTTCTGGGATAAATGGCCATGACCAGCCTTTCAAAGCATTTCATGGTTACTGACGTGAATGCTACAGGTCAGTAGTCATTTAGGCAGGTTACCTTAGTGTTCTTGGGCACAGGGACTATGTTGGTCTGCTTGAAACGTGTTGGTATTACAGACTCAGTCAGGGACAGGTTGCAAATGTCAGTGAAGACGCTTGCCAGTTGGTCAGCACATGCTCGCAGTACACGTCCTGGTAATTTGTCTGGCCCTGCGGCCTTGTGGATGTTGACCCGTTTAAAGGTCTTACTCACATCAGCTGCGGAGAGCGTGATCACACAGTCATCCAGAACAGCTGATGCTATCATGCATGTTTCAGTGTTACTTGCCTAGAAGCGAGCATATAAGTAATTGAGCTCGTCTGGTAGGCTTGTGTCACTGGGCAGCTCTCGGCTGTGCATCCCTTTGTAGCTGCCCAGTTTTCAAAATACAGAAATACAGCCAGTATGATGTATTTTGCACTATATGATGCTGCGTTTTGCACCTAATTCCCTATCGAGGACTATTGTATACTGTCTTGATTAACGTACATTGTACACTGAACTGACGTGCTCTGGCATCTTCTTCTTTTTCTGTAGATTATGAATTCACCAATAGCTGTCGTACTCCTCCTTGAAGGCAGGTGCATGGTGAAATCTGTCACCTGGTGGTACAGCCGTGTGACACTCAACCTTTGCACATCACCTTCAGCACAGCTGAGTCTTTCTCAACGGGGTAAGAAAGCTAGCGATAGATTAGTGTCACTGAATGTCAGTTTTCATTACCTGAATTTTAGTCAGGCGTGTTCTTACACTCAGCATTAGATTTTCTTTCTACAGGATGTGTTTTGTCATAAATGCTTTAGGCATCAATGGGTGTAATAATCTATATATTTCAGCACATGTTTATTTGACAATTGTTATGAACAAGCACGGAAAGTCAATACATGTATTCATATTAATATCATTTAAGCTATACAATGTCTCCTTAACGCATGCCCATAAAGTTTCAGAAAACATTACGTAAGTGTCACTGAAAAGTTTCGCGATTTATGTACTGATGCAACGTTCATTGTATGGTTGGATTCCAAGTTTGCCCTGTGGTGGTAAACGTTTAAAACAACCCCCATTGACCGTAACATATGTGTGCAATTAATTAAAGAGAACATATTACATGGCTCAGTGTCTTTCACTCCCTCCGTCACTTCCTGCCTGCCCGTTAGTATGTTGCCCGTCTCCCTTTCCTCACCTGGGAATGGTTCAGTTCAGGACACTGAAACCCGCATTCCAACATGTTTGACATTGACGGTATATTAACACAAATGAAACCTCAAAGATTACAGAGTTGAGCGTAATGTGTGTAGTGGTTAGAGGCGGCGCACACCGGTTTTTGAATTCCAGCCTGTGAAGCTGCATTTTGAAACCTTGGCACTCTAACCTCAGTTGTTCTGACAGATGGGAATACTGTGACATTTGTTTGATACATCGAATGTCATCTTTGTCTTCACAGGGCATAAGCTAGGAGGGTGAGGGAAATGCCTATGACAGAACAAGCAATGTTTACAAAGACCTGGTAACACTTCTGAAAAGCAAGTCTCCCCATCTTGCTGAGAACATAAATAAACAGGTAGGTTTTTGACATGGAGGAGCAGTATCTCAAACAAAAGGTTGTTGTTTTCTCTGAGTAATATTTTCTCTGTCGGTAACCCGATGACGCAGTACGCATTTGACTGATCATATATTATATTCTGTTATATGTAGTAGAGTGAGTTTGAGATTGTGAATCAGTATCTGCACTCATCCTCACTTGTGAGCTAGTGTCTGGTTCTCAGATTGAAACGAAAACTCTCTGAAGCTGTAGCCTCGGTACCTAACCTTACTTTCCAAATCACCCCAGTTGAAAAGAATGTAAAAAAATATAATGAAACAATCCAGTTACTCACACAGACAGAATCATGTGTTGCTCTGAATTGCCATGTGATTCATTCAGTAGTGCTGTTTCCTGTGATTTGATAAATTAACAAATAATGGCTTCAAGCTTTGGTTGGGAAAAAAATGTGTTTATCATCTGAATATTTGGACATATTTTTTGTCATGAGTGACTCAATAATGTATTGATGGAAAATGTTATATAATTTACAGGCAAGCTAGCTATACAGCTAGCTATACACGTTCTACATAGTATTTATACTCTAGGAAATTACACCAAATATTTTATATAATTGATATAATTATATTGATATATATATTTTTATATTCATTCATTTCCTTTTGTCTATTTGGACAGTCTTATGGGTAAACTAGTTTCAACAAATAGTGTACCTTAACTAATAACAGTATTTTCCATTTTGCATCGTTCATTTCTGTTAGCAAAGACTATTATCAATGTTGCTCCTGATGATTTCTCCTGGGATGCTTTATGATCACCATAATTCTGTACCTGAGCTATTGAAACAGAGATGTGATTATCAAAACTGATTTTCCCTTTTACCCCTGTCTTACAAGTCTTTCTCTTTAAAATAAACGAATAGATGTTATCACAATAATATAGTTTGCAGATATAAAGTGGGGCGAACAATAATATATTTAGTCTATTCCACCACAGTTTTAGAAACGTGGTAAGTAAGTGTTTGCTTTAGGGACAATAGCTCAAGAAAAAGGAAATGTCTGCTTTGACGTACAAGAGTTGTCTGTAGTACGATCTGTACCCCCCCCCCTCACCCCCAAATGCATAATCCATGGACGTTACAGAGACATTTACATTATGTTACTGCAGTGGCCTATAACAACCATTGTTCTACCCAATTTTAAATAACTACATTATTGATGAAAAGGAGCCACCTCATCCTTTCTTTCAATTGAATTGTGCTTGACCAGCAAGTTTGACGTATTTATAGCTGGTGATAGAGCGTTTAGTGCCATGGAGATGGGTTGAGTTGAGTGAAGGGTAAGTGAGGGATGTATAAACCCCAATGAGCAGTGCCAGGTTGCTGCGCTCACTGTGTAAAAAGGCCATACGGGCTTTAATGTTTTATGAGTCCGGTGTCTGTGCTGAGTGATGCTATGAGGCTGAACCCGTTGGTCGTTCTGAGGATGATGGACAGTAGGCCGTAAAACACAACTGTGAACGGGTTTGCCGAGATACAAATGAAGTCACAGGTTTTCTCTGCATACTTCTTTCTCCTATGAAGTTACTACAGCAATATCCAAATCATGGCATGGTGATGTAATGGAGTGTTCTGCACTCAGATCAGGCCATGTTTTTCTGCCCTTTTTACGCTCCACCAAACCATTTTCTCTCTGCATGACTTAAAATACACCTCGTGTGTGTGAAATGATCAGCTTGACTCAGCAGTGACTGCCGATTTGATTGCAGATAACGGTATTTTCTATTGATTGACAATATAATTGTTATGGTGCAACAGGCACTGCTGTATAAACCGTTTCAGACATACAGTAATAAAGTAATTGCACTCACTCTTGAGGACAAGATCCCTTCCGAGTGGCCCATGAAAGGAGTAGGCTCTCGTCCGCGTCAGGTCAGAAACACTATCTGAAATAGCTCCAGCTGGGACCCGCTCTCTGATTGCAGTGCTAAGAGCCCAAAGTGGTGGTGTCCCAAGTCAACATGAAGCTCGACAGGTTGATAGCCAAAGATAACAACACCAATCTCTGAACATGATCTACTCGTTTCCAGCATTGAGGAAGCAGATCATTTTTCACAGTTTTATTAGATCAGACATTCTCAATCAAATAAGCTGGAGGCAGCCAGAGGAGAAGAGTGCAGCACCAGGGACACACACCGCAGTCCGATACTCAACTTCTCAGTGTAGTGTTGGACTGACTGGTTTTTGAAACTACGACGTGATTATAAATTGGACACGGTGTCTGTCTGTGTTATGCATGCGGGATCACATGCAAAAAATGCAAAAGCACCCTCAGAATTTTGTTATTCAAATCCTGAAATCAATCTAGCTCTGCTGTCATGTTCACTCTCCACACGGAGCCTCGCACATCTCTTCCACTGACAGCTACTATTTAGCTTATTTTCCATCACTGTATGGAGAAAGTAATTAGATACAATGGATACAAGTCCAATAAACATGTGTAAATATTTGGAGTCTCGGGTCTCTCAGTGAGGGCTTGGAACAAGGCACAAGTGGAGAAAGATGAATAGTGCCAATGTAATGATTTGGAAGTCGCCTGTAGTAAAAAAAAAAGTGTTGCCGAGACCGTCAGAAGTCTGAGGAGAGTTGCAGGCAGGCAGGCGTCAGACCTGCTTAAAGTGTCTGTGCACTTGCTCTGACAGAGCCGTCCCTGTGCTGTGCTGTGTGTGTTGCTCTAACGTGCCATAGAGTTTGGAATGTTTCCTTCTGTCCATTTCAGGTATCATAAAAAAAGAGGTACAGTTGGACACCTGAAATGCAGCCATAGTGGCCTGAATTGGCCTGCATTGTTCCAACAGCAGGTCACTTTGGGTTTTATGACAAACAAGCTGGTTTTGGAAAGTGACCAAGCGTGCTTGGCCCGAGCGTATGAACACGGCCTTAGTATTCCATGTTAATTATTTCTCCCCCTTTACTTCTTAAAAAAAACAAAACTATTTAGCTTATTGCAAGCAATGGGAGTCTGAGGCGAGCTATTTTCTGCCTAGCAGGTGCCTTTGATTTAAAAACATTCCCTGCCTGCGAACCATGCATATGTGTCTTGTTGGCATTCTTACGTTAGGTTGTAAAGTTGGGTAAAAAGACCTTCAAAAACGTAAAAATCATCTCTGAATAACAGTGAAACAAAGGGTCTCCTTTGTCTGTGACAAGCTGCAAGATTTTAGCGGGAGGACTGTAATGAAACAATAAACGTTTGACATTGTTCAGCCAATTAATAGAGGGGAACCTCTTCTGTGTAGTAAAGCACTGGGAATGTGTCATTTTATTACTGTCGCTCAATTATAAAGGCTGGATTGTTATTCTGCTGCAGTACGGACTGTTGAGAAAGTTCTGTTTTATTATGAACAGTGACTGAATCAAACCCCGATGAGTTTTTACATGGTTCTTCTTGGGCTGAGAAGAATTGAATGGCAACCCTTTCAGACACCAATGTGTGACGTGTCTCTCAAATAACTGGATGAGGAGGCCACATGTCAGCTGCAGTATGGAAAATATGCTTTATAACTTGAAAGAAATCACAAAAGAACAATCATTCAGAGGAGGAACTTTTTTAAGGACCCAAGTCCATAGAATTTTACGGACCAAATTTATTGTATGTATCACTGCTAGCATTTCGGTGCAAATTGAGAGGTCCTTTTTCCTCACTTATTCTCTTCCTCAACGGGATTCTGCCGTTCAAGAAGAACCTCCGTCAACACAAAAGATCCAACATGTGGAATCGGTTGATACAGAGGAACAAGGCCAAACCCAGAGGCCTTACGAGCATCAGGAAAAGAATGTGCATGAGAAGGCGAGACAACAGCTTGTGCAGAACAAGCCAGGCGGCAAAGAAACAATTAGAACCATCTTGGAAATGGAAGAACCTCGGTCTTGCATCACCATATGAGTATGTGATAATTCCACTCCATGTATTTGAGGTCTTTGGAATATTTGCAACGCTACACGTTCTGTATGCCTTTGGGAACGTTATGCTCCAATAGACGAGATTTTAAGAAGGAAGTGATGCTGGAGTCGGCGCACTTCACTGGTTGCATGTGTCTCAGTGTGTCTTCTCCACATGCCAGCAGTCACACATTATAAAGAGATGGTTTATATGGCTTTACATTTTTCAGGGCAAGCGCAAATATTCCTGATTATATGGACGATCCCAGTTAATCGATGTGTTCCCTGCTTGGAACCCCACTGTACAATTATAGACAGACAAGTTGGGCGCAGGAGTAAAATTCCCAAAAATGATGTATCACATGTTCTTTGATTGATAAATAGATCTAGCAGGGGTTTAAGCTTTTGTAGCTGGACCTTGTGATAAGTGTCCCCATTTTGAGGCAGCTGGCTCTGGATAAAAGCTATCTAAAATGGCAACAACAAAAAAGCCCAAAATCCCTGCATCCCTCTTCTCCCTCAATGCATAAATGATGATGATATGTTACGATAAATAACTATTTCCAAAATACAAAAACGCATAATGATGTCCCCTCTTATTTTATTACATTTTTTGAGGGAAGCAGATGAGAAGAAATCCAAAAGGAGTGCAGCAAATGAGATGTTTGCTGAGACGGAGGAGAGAAGATGCAGAAGAAAAGCAGATTTCTTTGTGTCTTCCTCACCTGGTAGGCAGTCTTCTCATAAAAGGTAAGTCACCTGGTGGGGTTTCCTCCTCACACTTCATAAATGAGGAACCCTTCTAGTCCTACAGAAGAGCAAGCAGCTTACAGGAAAGAGATTGCTGAAGTCACAGAAAAAACGTGGCACAACTCTTTGACCCGTAGTGATAGCTTCTGTGGAAACTGATAATAAGTGTTTTTATATAAGCCAATGTATGGGTCTGATGTACGCTTTCCCTGCCTTTCCTCTGGTGCCTGGCAGCGATGTTTCCAGCTGTCCCCATAATTGTGAATGCCAGTGTATACAGGTCTGCTAGTAAAGTTACTGGGTCGACTCTAGCCACTGTTCTGCTGATAGCTTTCCCCCCGCCTTGAACCAGAGAAACTTGGTACACGTACAGAAAGGGACCTTTGGGAGCCTACTAGCGTTACTCCAGGCCAGTAGTCAAAGCAGACACATCGGAACAGCGCTTCACTGCTTAATTAAGGCTTGGTTCAGTGTTTATCGTGGCCCATCTGCGTTGCCTGAGAAACGGTCATATCGGCTGATTTCCTCTGATAATGGCCTCCCCTGGAAATGCTATCTGTGTAAATAGGAACCATCTCCCCGCGGCCCCATTTGAACGTGTACCAAATTTCATTGCTCCGCGGTGCACCGTTTTCATGATACAGTTATTTGAGTGGTGCAACTGACTTTAAAAGCCATCTGCATTTCAGTTGGCGTTTATAGTATGAAGGCTACGGTAGAAAAAGAGAGGCCTTCTTTGTTTAGTATGATGACGACTCCAGTTTGCCCATTACTTTAATCCCTCTCTCTATTCATGGCTGCTGCTGCTTAGATTGTGAGAAAGTTCAAACCTGACAATTCCGATTAACTTTAGATTGTTAATGGTGCTTGTTGTGTAGAATAATCTTGCAGTTATTTTAAATAACAAAAGGAAAACTTCATATTTTGTTATGTATCATATACTGATATAATATTTTAAGTTTAAACCCTTCCTGTGTATGGATATGTACTTGTATAGCTGTTACACAAAACTTGATGTTGATTCTTATCTCCTGCTGTGTCTGTGTTCTTCAGTAAGACCCCAGGAGGAGGCGCCGATGACTTCAGCGAGAGTTCATCTGAGAGTGAGGAGGACAAGGAGCAGCCAGAGCACCGGCCGGAGAGCAACACAGACCTGTCCTCTGAGTAGTGGAAGATCCAGAACCTGGTCATATTCCTCTAGGTACAGTACAATAAAGTCTGTAGAGGCCTGGCCCAGCACTCTGCTTTGGGAATTTCACAGAAAATAAGTTGTTCTGTTCTGTTGAAAACATCTACTATTCTAGCAGGACAGGCAGTTCACAATGGACAGGAAACAATCAAATCCTTGTCCTTTTCCTGTGATCCATACAGCAATTTTGATGCAGACTTGAGTCAATATTCAAACTTCTTGAAACTGTCTAAAAAATGAATCCCTTTAAGGTATGGCTCTGTGTCTGTAGAATTGTGATAGTCAAAATGGTCCTAATGTCACCCGAGAGGGAACAATATGCAATCTCCTTAACTTAATAATTCCACCTGCCTGCTTTGCGTAAATTTTACGACATAAAGTTGTCGATCAATATAACAGAATGACGTTAGATATAAAAGTATATATAATGTGCTCCTGTTTTAAAGCGCCTGCTTCGTAGTAGGATGTTTATAGAAGTGGTTGGACTGGGTTTGTGGATTCCTGGTTTCTGACACACACTAGGCCTATTTGGGTGCACGTGTGAGCCAACACATATGAGAGAAGAGAGCAGAGCTGTCTAAAAACAGCAGCTGGGCACACTGTTTACCCACACCACAGAGCATAAATGAAACGCGGCTCTGAAAGGACTGACAGTGCATATGGTGAATATTAATGTGTCAAAACACAAAAGGAAAAGAGAGAGAGAGGACCAATGCGCCACTGACCCAGACTGACTGGGAATACCTCTTCCACTGCCTGATTAGAGAGGAATTCTCCCCTCTCTCTCTCTTGCTCTGTGATTACCGGTCAGTTTATTTGGACTTTTGCTTAGGGCCATGACCTGATGTAACTGCAATCATATGATATTATGGTTAGTCATATATTTCAAATCTGGCCCCTATACTTTAATGATAATCATAACCTAATCTCTCCACTTTGAATCTCTATTCACGATATAGTAATTTACAAAATTAACTGAAATTCAAATGTGTTTCATTTTTGGGTACTAATTCAATCGATTTACGCTATAGTAATGAAATATGAATGACATTCTTTTGTATCTCTATGATCTATGACCATTAAATATTAGCAGAAGCTTTGTAAGCTGAGATACAGCATTTGGCTCGGTCCATGTTTTTACATACCGTACTGCAATTGGGCCCCCCTAATACGATCATTCATAGGGCAACTGGTGGTAAATCTTTTAAAGAAAACATTCATGCAAATTCAGTTCCAGGTAGATATTTTTAGCTTAACAAAACATGAGATAATGAAATAAAAATTCCTTCTTGGGAAAGAGCAGTTACTCTCCTTTCCAAAACAGATTTAAAATGTAAATGATATTAAAGAAGCTGGGCCAATGTCTGATAAGGGAACATTTCAAATTTCATTATACTTTTGAGTGGAGATTGGAGTGAATTCACAGTGAGAGTTTGTGCCTTCAAAACAAGATGCATTTGTAAACCTGTACTTCCTAGGCAGCATTATATCTGTCTGGGAACCACACAGTGGAGTTATTTATGGGGTTTGTCCAGTAGTCATTTTATAATATCATTACCATCAGAAGCTAAAACTAACCCCGAGCCAAGTTAAATATCTGTTTTATTTTAGAAGTAAGAACAGTTTTTTCCTTCTTCATCTCAGCCGTATAGACAGACATTTGTACTTGAGGAAGATTGAGACTTTCATAAAGCAACACATGAATGATCTGTGTTGTGTTTAATGGGTTATTTATCCAAGGATATGTACCCAGAGTGCTAATATGTGTGCCTACACTTCATGCGTTTAAATAAGTATGTCTTAAAAGGGGCAATCTGCAATAACAAAGTATACATCCCACCACTGTTGAGAGATGGGGCTGAAAAAATGTAAACATTCCCAAATTCATTCACAGAGCTTATAGATGCAGGACTGACCATCCATGATAGTTTTAACCATGCTTTCAGGCAATACAGTGATTGTTTACAATTACATTGTTTATGAACAAAGAAGTAAACCAAGCTTAAATTTGGGGTTCTGATGGTTTAACTAAGCTCATGGGGCATTTATAAAGTGTACTCGTTAAGAACCAATGGCTATATATCATGAATGGAAAAGTCCTAAAATGTATGTAACATGTGCCTGTGAATACACATACAGTATGCCATCTAATGAGTTATGATTTTGCTTGATGAAATTATGTTATAATGATGTTAACATGTTGCTTGCCGCAATGACTTAAACGCTATAGATGAGGCTTGTGTGTATGTTAACAGCTTTTTGTGTGGCAAGAAACAAGGCATGTCGGCTATACAGTATATTTAGAGTGCCCATACGGTCAGCACTCTCTCTTTGTGCAGATTGAATAACACACAGTATAGTTTACACATATGCTACATACCACGTAATTGCCATCAATATGCACTATTGGTAACCACAGGGTATTTGTTTTACAAGCTGAAGCCACTGCTTCGTTATCTAGAATTAGATATATATGGCAATTTAACAGTTATACATACAGTATGCTTTCAGCGTAGCTGCTACCAATTACCCTACTTTGTGCTCTGCTGTTTTTGATAAAGTGTTGCTGGTGATTGCAAGTGGCTTATGTGAAAAAACTATTTATATGTAGGTGCCAACATTGTTAACAAGTTTATTACTTACCAAACCACACTCAAAGGTTGTGTACTGTGTAAGTGTTTACCTAGAATGTGGTCATTTTTATTGCATGGCTTCAGGTGGCTTCTTAATTTAACTGCCACATAATAACACATTAGATGATCCCTTATTTGTGCCTAATAGATTTGTGCCACATATACAGTATATGTATATATAAGCATGAGGATATGTCCTTAGTTTATGTAATCATATAATGATATGAGATTGTTTTATGTCCTGAGGTAAAGTAACCCTTTCAATATCAATTGGCAATGATGGCGCCAGAGGGGAAGGCTGCCGTCTTATCGGCTCTTAACAAACCATGCTATTTTGTTAGTGTTTTTGCATTGTTCGTAACTTGTTTTGTACATAATGTTGCCGCGACCATCTCTTATGACCGAAAAGAGCTTCTGGACATCAGAACTGTGATTACTCACCTCAGATTAGACAAAGAGTTTTTCTTCAATGAGTAGGAGGGAAGGGATATACTACAGACACCTGACCAGGCCCAGATCCCCGTCATTCACTGGAGGAGGAAACTGAGATTTCGCTGAAAAAGATCAGGGTGCCTTGTGAGGATCAGGCGACGAGTGGCTAATCTGCCTTTGCCTTCTGTCCTGCTAGCTAACGTTCAATCGCTGGAAAATAAATGGGACAAATGAAAGCACGTATATCCTACCAACGGAACTATAATATCTTATAATATCTTATGTTTCACCGAGTTGTGGCTGAACAACGACATTAAGAACATACAGCTGGCGGGTTATACACTCTATCGGCAGGATAGAACACCAGCCTCTGGTAAGACTAGGGGCGGGGGCCTATGCATATATGTAAACAACAGCTGGTGCATGATATCTAAGGAAGTCTCAAGGTTTTGCTTGCCTGATGTACAGTATCTCATGATAAGCTATAGACCACACTATCTACCTAGAGAGTTTTCATCTGTATGTTTCATAGCTGTCTACAGTACATACCACCATAGACCGATGCTGGCACTAAAACCGCACTCAATGAGCTGTATACTGCCATAAGCAAACAGGAAAATGTTCACCCAGAGGTGGCGCTCCTAGTGGCCGGGGGTGACTTTAATGCAGGGAAACTTAAATCACCTCTTGGGGATCCGATCCTGTTACTGGGATCAAAATAATCCACAACATCCGGTAGAGTTGGAGCACGCCAAATTCAAATGACAAAATAGTAATATTAAACATTCATGAACATACAAGTGTCCTACTGTCACCCCCTGACCTTAGTATTCTTTGTTTTCTTTATTATTTTGGTTAGGTCAGGGTGTGACATGGGTGATATGTGTGTTTTTGTCTTATTCTAGGGTGTTTGCACTGTCTAGGTTTTTTTTGTAGATTTATGGGGATGATTTCATCTAGGTGTTTATGTTGGTCTATGGTTGTCTAGATTGGTTCTCAATTAGAGGCAGGTGTTTATCGTTGTCTCTGATTGGGAACCATATTTAGGCAGCCATCTTCTTTGGGTATTTCGTGGGTTATTGTCTATGTTATGTTGCATGTTGGCACATTGTTTAAATAGTGGTCACGTTCGTCTTATTCCTATTGTTGTTTAAGTGTTCTTCGTGTTCTTCATTAATAAAGAAGAATGTATTCTAACCACGCTGCGCTTTGGTCTACTCCATACGACGATCGTGACACCTACATCATTTAAAAGCTTAACTTCTTGTTATCTGAGGACAGTGCCCCACATCAAAATGCTTTTTCAAACCAGCACAGGCGTCACAAAAATCCCCAATAGCAATTAAATAAATCACTTATCTTTGAAGATCCACCTCTGTTTGCAATCCCAAGGGTCCCAGCTACACAATGAATGGTCGTTTTGTTCAATAAAGTCCTTTATATCCAAAAAAGTCTGTTTAGTTGGCGCCTTTGATTTCAGTAATCCACTCGTTCAAAATGCATCAAAACAAATCCAAAACGTCACTGGTAAAGTTCGTCCAAACAAGTCAAACGATGTTTCTAATTAATCCTCGGGCACTCTAACATCTAAATAAACTATACAATTTAAGACTGAGAATAGTATGTTCAATAGGGAAGATAAATGACGAAGAGCGCGCACCTCATTAACACGCTCAACAAGACTACTTTTCTAATGAGTGACACCTTGGAAAAACTACAACTATTTGTTCATTTTTCAAGAAACAAGCCTGAAACCCTTTCTAAAGACTGACATCTAGTGGAAGCCATATGAGCTGTAATCTGGGTCCTTTTTAATTGTATATTGAAATGACCTAGCATTGAAATGACCTGTGACCTAAAAAAAAAAAATCAGAAAGGATTTTCCTCGGGTTTTCACCTGCCATATCAGTTATGTAAGACTCACAGACATTAGTTTAACAGTTGTAGAAACTTCAGAGTGTTTCTATCCAATGCTACCAATTATATGCATATCCTAGCTTCTGGGCCTGAGTAACAGGCAGTTTACTGTGGGCACGTCAGTCATCCGAACTTCCGAACACTGCCCCCTAGTCCTAAGAGGTTTAAATCAGTTTGACCAATTTCTATCAGCATGTTAAATGTGCAACCGGAGGGAACATTTTTTGAGACCAACTTTACTCCACACACAGCGCTCAAGCTCTCAAAGTACACAGCTCTCACAGAGTACAAAGCCCTCCCTCGCCCTCCATTTGGCAAATCTGACCATAATTCTATCCTACTGATTCCTGCTTACAAGCTAAAATTAAAGCAAGAAGTACCAATGACTTGATCTATAAAAAAAGTGGTCAGATGAAGCAGATGTTAAACTACAGGACTGTTTTGTTAACACAGCCTGGAATATGTTCCGGGATTCTTCCGATGGCACTGAGGAGTACACCACATCAGTCACTGGCTTTATCAATAAGTGCATTGAGGACGTCGTCCCCACAGTGACTGTATGTACATACCCCAACTAGAAGCCATGGATTACAGGCAACATTCGCTCTGAGCTAAAGGGTAGAGCTGCCGCTTTCAAGGAGCAGGACTCTAACCCGGAAGCTTATAAGAAATCCCACTATGCCCTCCGTATTACACCAGCTCCAATGATTGTCGGGTGGGGCATGGCTTGCAAACTATTAAAAACTACAATGGGAACCACAGCCGAGAGCTGCCCAGTGACACGAGCCTTCCAGACGAGCTAAGTAACTTCTATGCTCGCTTCGAGGCAAGTAACACTGAAACATGCATGAGAGCATCAGCTGTTCTGGACAAATGCGTGGTCACACTCTCCGCAGCTGTTGTGAGTAAGACATTTAAACAGGTTAACATTCACAAGGCCGCATGGCCAGACGAATTACCAGGATGTGTACTCCAAGGATGCGCTAACCAACTGGCAAGTGTCTTCAATGACATTTTCAACCTCTCCCTGTCTGAGTCTGTAATACCAACATGTTTCAAGCAGACCACCATAGTCCCTGTGCCCAAGAACACTAAGGTAACCTGCCTAAATGACTACCGACCCGTGGCACTCACTGTAGTCTGTAGCCATGAAATTCTCTGAAAGGCTGATCATGGCTCACATCAACACCATTATCCCAGAAACCTTAGTCCCACTCCAAATTGCATACCGCACCAACAGATCCACAGATGATGCAATCTCTATTGCACTCCACACTGCCATTTCACACCTGGACAAAAGGAACACCTATGTGACAATTCTATTCAGTGACTACAGCTCAGCGTTCAACACAATATTGCCTCCAAAGCTCATCACTAAGCTAAGGACCCTGGGATTAATACCTCCCTCTGCAACTGGATCCTGGACTTCCTGACGGCCTGCCCCAGGTGGTAAGGGTAGGTAACAACCATACCCTTACTTAGTTCACTTATGACTGCATGGCCATGCACAACTCCAACACCATCATTAAGTTTGCTGATGATCACTGACAACGATGAGACAGCCTATAGGGAGGAGGTCAGAGACCTGACCGTGTGGTACAAGGACAACAACCTCTCCCTCAATGAGACAAAGGAGATGATTGTGGACTACAGGAAAAGGAGGACCGAGCACACCCCCATTCTCATCATTGGGGCCGTAGTGGAGCAGGTTGAGGGCTTCAAGTTCCTTGGCGTCCACATCACCAACAAACTAACATGGTCCAAGCACACCAAGACAGTCATGAAGAGGGCAGGACAAAACCTATTCCCCATCAGTAGACTGAAAATATTTGTCATGGGTCCTCAGATCCTCAAACGGCTTTACAGCTGCACCATCGAGAGCATCCTGACGGGTTGCATCACTGCCTGGTATGGCAACTGCTCAGCCTCCAACCACAAGGCACTAAAGAGGGTAATGCGAACGGCCCAGTACATCACCGGGCCAAGCTTCCTGCCATCCAGGACCTCTATACCAGGCGGTGTTAGAGGAAGGCCCTAAAAATGGTCAAATACTCCAGCCACCCTAGTCATATACTGTTCTCTCTGCTACCACATGGCAAGTGGTACTGGAGCACCAAGTCTAGGGCCATGAGGCTTCTGAACATCTTTTTAACCTCAAGCCATAAGACTCCTGAACAGCTAATCAAATGGCTACCCAGAATAATGCATTGCCCCCTATTTTACGCTGCTGCTACTCTGTTTATTATCTATGCATTGTCACTTTTACTCTACCAACATGTACGTATTACCTCAATTACCTCGACACCGGTTCCCCCGCACATTGACTATGTACCGGTACCCCCTGTATATAGCCCAGCTATTCTTATTTACTACAGCTCTTTAATTATTTGATATTCTTATCTCTATGTTGTTTTTTTTTGGGGGGGGTATTTTCCTAACTGCATTGTTGGTTAAGGGCTTGTAAGTAAGCATTTCACTGTAAGCATTTCCTGCTGTATTTGGCTCATGTGACAAATACAATTTGATTTGATTTGATAGATGAGGTGTACATCCTTTTTTATAATTTAAACAATATATTAATTTCCAAGTAAAATGTAAGATGGTGATTTAAGTAGGCGTCATAATAGAATCACCCGGGTATTGAGCGGGGTCCCACGTCCATCCACGATGACACTTTGTGTAACCATGGTTGAGGTTGTCCACCCTCTGCTGGTCAGTAGCGGAAATACAGGTTCTCTCAGGAGAACACTTTTCCTAACTACCTCATGTTCTCCTGCCCTGCAAAAGAGCCAGGGTCAGTCACTACCCTCACATTAACTTCATTTCTACGAGTGAATGATATTTCTAATGAATTAGGTGTTTCACAGCTTTGAACTGAGTATTCAGCTCTGTTAACATGTTATAAAAACTTTTCTCAGAAAAAGGTTCTTAAGCACCAGAAAAAATGTAACTTTTGATTGGAAGCCTTAGACTAAAAGGCTAAATATAAATACAACACATATAAGTTTGAACAATTATTTTGGAAACTCAGAGAAATTAAGTGGCCTACTCCTCCACCAGACTAAGTAATTTCCACTATGAATGCTGTAACTTATGTCTAGAGAATGTTTTACAGAACATCTGTACATGTTTCCATACTTTTTAAGTGAAACAACTTTTTAGTGATACAAAATACCACAAAACATTTGGAAGCCAGACACAAACTGTATTATTTCGCTAGCTGCTACAAGGCCAGTCATATGCTCAACATTTTATTTTATAGAAGATCCTATGTCCAATATGAAGTAAGAGAGAACCACCAATCATTCTTTCCCTATTCGTTACCCATAATGGACTTGGCAGAAGGCTCTGTCTTTTTTCTTCTTAATCTGTACCCTACATAGCTAGTCTGCTCCAGAAATGGCAGAAGAGTAAAAATCACATGCACTCTCCAGGAAGCGGACACTGCCAAGCTGGTTGCTTCTATCTTACACCGACCGAGGTCGAGGAACACAGACACTAGAAACACAGACTGTGGCTTCATTCCATCTGTCATAGATCCAGCTCTGCACACACACACACACACACACACACACACACACACACACACACACACGCACACGCACACGCATGCGAACGAACGTGCACACGCACGTGCACATGCACACACCCATGCCCATGTTATTACCTTGCTGTTTGGAAGAGTTGTATCAAGCAGTTATCAAGCAGTGAAGGTTTCTGCCAGATTTCAGTTTTTTGGTGGTGAGTAGGTCTGAACAATTACATTAAATTTGATCTCTTATTGTGTTTTATTGCGTAAATCAGTTGTTGATTCCATAATCTTATTGGATAGGTAGATACATTTTTTTATACAATGGTCTTCCTCATTTACCTGAGGAATTACTATTGAGTTGCTGATTAATGATGATCATCCGCCCTGCGTGTCTGGTGTGAATTCCATAGCGACCTTAACACGTAAATTCCCTCTGTGTGATGTCTGCTTCCCAGGGCACTTCTTAGTGCTTAGTGTGCTCTTGAGGAACCCTAATTTACTCCAGGGGTGGGATACTACTTCGGCTGACCCTGTAAAACAACACATTTCACAGCATCTATCCAGTGTATGTGACAATAAAACATACAATATGTACAATACCAGTCAAAAGCCTGGACACACCTATTCATTCAAGGGTTTTTCTTTATTTTTACTATTTTCCACATTGTAGAATAATAGTGAAGACATCAAAACTATGAAACAACGCATATGGAATCATGTAGTTTCCAAAAAAGTGTTAAACCAATCAAAATATATATTTTAGATTTCAGATTCTTCAAAGTAGCCACAGTTTTGCACACTCTTGGCATTCTCTCAACCAGCTTTACCTAGAATACTTTTCCAACAGTCTTGAAGGAGTTCCCACATATTCTGAGGACTTTGGCTGCTTTTCTTTCACTCTGAGGTCCAACTCATCCCTAACCATCTCAATTGGGTTGAGGTTGGGTGATTGTGGACGCCAGTTCATCTGATGTAGCACTCCATCACTCTCCTTCTTGGTCAAAAAGTCCTTACACAGCCTGGAGGTGTGTTTTGGGTCATTGTCCTGTTGAAAAACAAATGATAAGAACAAACCAGATGGGATGGCGTATCGCTTCTGAAGGCTGTGGTAGCCATGCTGAGTAAGTGTGCCTTGAATTCTAAATAAATCACAGACAGTGTCACCAGCAAAGCCCCCCCACACCATCACATCTCCTCCTCCATGCTTCACAGTGGGAACCACACATGTGGAGATCACCCGTTCACCTACTCTGCGTCTCACAAAGACAAGGCGGTTGGAACCAAAAATCTCAAATTTGTACTCATCAGACCAAAGGTCAGATTTCCACCAGTCTAATTGCTCGTGTTTCTTGGCCCAAGCAAGTCTCTTCTTCTTATTGGTGTCCTTTAGTAGTGGTTTCTTTGCAGAAATTTGACCATGAAGGCCTGATTCACGCAGTCTCCTCTGAACAGTTGATGTTTCTTGAACTCTGTGAAGCATTTATTTGGGCTGCAATTTCTGAGGCTGGTAACTCTAATGAACTTATCCTCTGCAGCAGAGGTAACTCTGGGTCTTTCTTTCCTGTGGCGGTCTTCATGAGAGCCAGTTTCATCATACCACTTGATGGTTGTTGCGACTGCACTTGAAGAAACTTTAAAAGTTCCTGAAATAATCCGCATTGACTGACCTTCATGTCTTAAAGTAATGGCGGGCTGTCCTTTTTCTTTGCTTATTTGAGCTGTTCTTGCCATAAAATGGACTTGGTCTTTTACCAAATAGGGCTATCATCTGTATACCACCCCTACCTTGTCACAACACAACTGATTGCCTCAAACACATTAATAAGAAGGAAAGAAATTCCACAAATGAACTTGTAACAAGGCACACCTGTTAATTGAAATGCATTCCAGGTGACTATCTCATGAAGCTGGTTGAGAGAATACCAAGACTCTGCACAGCTGTCATCAAGGCAAAGGGTGGCTACTTTGAAGAATACTTTTTTAAACACTTTTTGGTTACTAAATTATTCCATATGTGTTATTTCATAGTTTGATGTCTTCACTATTATTCTACAATGTAGAAAATTGTAAAAATAAAGAAAAACCCTTGAATGAGTAAGTGTGTCCAAACTTTTGACTGGTATTGTATATTTATATTTGTGCATAGTGCCTGTTGCACTTGCTCTGTTTGTAATGTATGTGTCTGGATTAAAGGACCATAATAAATGCTTGTTTTATATATTGGTAAGTGACTACATTTATCAGATCATGAGAGTTTATGAATCTCCTGCATTCTTTCCCTGCTTTGTAATGTGCGATATTTAAAGATATTTTTCCTCTGGATGTAATTTGTGAAGACATTTAGAACTTGCTATTGTTATTGCCAAATCCCGCTGGTAGCGAAATGTTTTCAGCAGTGGGTCCCTCATTGTTTTCAGCAGTGGGTCCCTCACTGTTTTCAGCAGTGGGTTTACGGAGCAGAACGGGTCATAAGAAAAAGGTGCTCATGTCACGTTCTGACCTTAGTTCTTTTGTTATGTCTTTGTTTTAGTTTGGTCGGGGCGTGAGTTGGGGTGGGTAGTCTGTTCTTTTTTCTATGTTGTGGTTTTGTGTTTGGCCTGGTATGGTTCTCAATTAGAGGCAGGTGTCGTTCGTTCTCTCTGATTGAGAATCATACTTAGGCAGCCTTTTCCCACCTGTGTGGTGTGGGTGATTCTTTTCTGTTCTGTGTTTTGCGTCACTGTTCGTTTTGTCGTTTTAAGGTTTTTGTTCAGTGTTCAGTGTTCTTATTAAAACAATATGGACACTTACCAAGCTGCGCATTGGTCCTCTTCTTCTTCCACCCACGACGAGCGTTACAGTTCACCTGGGTTTAAACTACTCTAAACAAAACACATCTGACCTCTGCAGTAAACCTATGCAGTATTGTTGTCTGTGGCGAATCACAAAAGTCACATAAATACTGTATACAAATGTTGTCTCATCATGTTATGTAAACCCCAGTCATTAGTTGTGTTTACAGTTTTTTCCATGTGTCTTTCATAATCTGTAGTGTTTAGATGCAGACAAAGGTTGCTTCCCAAATTGCATCCTATTCCTTTATTCCCCACATTCCCTATTCCCCACATAGGGCTCTGGTCAAAAGTAGTGTTCTATTTAAGGAATAGGGTGCAATTTGGGACGTAGTCAGACATATAGTGGTTGAGTTGTAGGCTGCCCCCTCTGGCTGCGCATCTGCCCCTATCATGCTAGCTGGAGGACAGTCCATCATAAAAGATTGTCAGATGTTGTCAATGTTTTAAAGAATGTCTACAATAGTTCCAGACGTAAGCTAACAAAAATGGAAGCATATGATGTTTTCTCTGTGGTATCAGTTCTAAACGTAGCGTTTTGTTTTTACAAGGTAGGATCCTAGCCCCACTGAATCCTTTGAAGAGTGAGAAGTGGTGGAGGAGAGAAAAAAGAAGCAGGAGATCCACTGCTGTTACGAGACCAATGGTTCACATTTAGGCCAACATCATAATATGGGGAACACATGTGCCCGTTATCCCACTCCCAACAGTGTGTCAGGCTACCTCTTTTTGGGGGTGAACGATTTGATCAAACAACTGCTTCATATCACAGTCAACCCTGATACAGTACATTCTGCTATGACTGTACCCCCAAAACATGAACTGCATAGAACATACTATGTCATTTATAGTTAAAACATGTTCTAGATATTCCCTTTGAAGAACTCTTCTCTCTCACATTGATACGTTCATTACGTAAGACGTTCGAGTCTCCTCTGTGTCGGTAGAGTCAACTGTTTGGGATGGTCCTGAGGCTGAGATGTGCAACTAATAAAGTGTGCAACTAATAAAAGCAACTTGCTTTTTTTCTAGGTTTATCTGTGGTTAATTTAAAACAAGAACAGAAAGAAAACATTTTGAAAAAATGGAAAAAAATGAAACAATAAGATTCGAATTGTTCAATTGCCAGGAGATTTTGACTTCAAGATGTCGTGTCACAAGTCATGTAACACATCCCGTATTGCATCAGCTTACTGCTGTATTTTCTACCTACTGTGTGGAATTTCTGTTTCTATCTGCCGTCAGATGCTTTTGTCCCATCCTGATCTAAACCATTTCACATTTCACAAAAGATACACCGCAACTTCAAGTTCCTCGGTTTCCAAATCACTAAGAACTTAAAATGGTCCACACACGTGCGCACCATCATGAAGAAGGCACGACAGCGCCTCTTCCCCCTCAGGAGGTTGAAAAAGTTTGGCATGGGCCCTCAGAAAGTTCTACAGCTGCACCATTGAGAGCATCTTGACTGGCTGCATCACTGCGTGGTATGGCAACTGCACTGCCCTCGATCGCATGGCGCTACAGAGAGTGGTGGGGACAGCCCCGTACATCACTGGGGCCAAGTTCCCTGCCATCCAGGACCTCTATACCAGGTGGTGTGTAAGGAAGGCCTGGAAAATCGTCAAAGACTCCAGCCGCCCAAGCCATGGGCTGTTCTCTCTGCCCACATAGGAAGCAGTACCTGTGCATCAATTCTGACACCAACAGGCTCCTTAACAGCTTCTATCCCCAAGCTATAAGACTGCTAAATAGCTAACAAAATGGATACACAGATTGAGTTGACTCTTCATTTTTATGTACACTCTAAGCACTCTACAAACTAACGCACACTGGCACTCCAACACACACGCATAACATGCACACACACGTATACTGACTCTAGTCACTCTACACACACGCACACTCACATTCAATCATCATTTACACTGCTGATGCTCTATTCATCATACACCCTGTTGCCTAGTCATCTTGGCCCCTTGCAAATATTGGAACGGATCATGTATATACAGTATGTTCTTTTTTTTGTATTCTTCTTATTTCTTCTTTTTATTTCTCATTTGTTTATTGATTGATTACTGCATTGTTGGGTTTAGGGCTTGCAAGAAAAACAATCATCACTGTACTTGTGCACGTGACATTTCAAACTTGAAACTTGACTATGAAAACACAATACACTGCAACGAAAAAACACAATGCAGACTAAAAAGTAACCGAGAATGGCAGGAGAATGACCCCAAGTCAGCTGTTTTACATTTTTACATTGTTTTGTATGTTGCACCTAAGAAGCAATAAACCGACATCTGCCCATATATTGAGGCACTTCTAGTGAAATCAAAGAAAATATTTTCTACCCCCAAACCACTTGTTTGCTTAGTAGTAGTTACTAAGTAGCTAATTGGTTAGAAACAAGCCTTGAGTTATTGTGTGTGTCTATAGCAACTGTCAAAACAGAGTCTTTTGAAGTGCTTACTCATTATTATGTTCATCATTTCGATGCTCATTTTTCTCTTTAATCTCTAACTTAGGTCATTGTCTATGGTTGTCTGACTGCAGGCAGCTTAGTGGTCAGAGTGCCATTCTGTATCGGATAGTTTATCTCTACCAGTGTTCAGTGTCACAAAGCTAAACACTTACCAAACTGTGGCAAACAACATAGCCACACCAGGCATGGTTAAAGCCAGTGAGAGTCAGGAAAAAAAGACAGGGGGAGAAAAGTATGGCAGGAGGGGAGACACTGTGTTTTCCCTTTTCTAAATGTCTCTTTAATTCTTATTTTCTCTGTCTGCGGTTTCATTCATTCATTGGTGCCTTGTTTTCATTATTATTTCAGGGAGGCAACCAGACGGCCACTGTGATTGCTCTGTGCTCCATGAGGGACTTTCATTTAGCCCAGCAGACGTGCCAACTGG
The DNA here is from genome assembly GCF_018296145.1 of Oncorhynchus tshawytscha. Taxonomy (NCBI): domain Eukaryota; kingdom Metazoa; phylum Chordata; class Actinopteri; order Salmoniformes; family Salmonidae; genus Oncorhynchus; species Oncorhynchus tshawytscha. Next base: position 1,340,540 of record NC_056457.1, on the reverse strand, counting down.
CCATCCGGGATGTAGGTGGCCTTGAAGTCCTCATTAACTTGCTGGATACAGAAGAAATCAAATGCAAAGTGAGTAGCCCTCCCAGTCCCTGCTCCCTGCCAAGCGGACCTGGTTGCTCGGCGGGGGGAACAGAGCTGTGCTGTGTGTGCCAGCCTAGTGTTTCAGATACAAAGAGTATACTGACTGTAGGCCTGAGCAGGCAGGCCCGGTGCCTTTAAGGACACAGGATATCAATTCGACTCCAATAGACCTAATGAGATGCGTGGGTGCTTCTTTATACAGCATGCCTTTATATTGAAACTCTTCAGAAACTGTGGCACGTTTTGGGGGTTTTACACAATTCTCTTTATTTGTGCTCCTGTTGACAGATGTACCTCATGTTGTTTCCATTGGCTTCACAGTTCTTCTTAATATAGGCCCCAAAAATGTTTGCTTGCTTGGAAGAGATATGCTTTGTTGACTCATCATCTGTGTGTTTGATTTAAATTTAGGTTCTCTGAAGATTCTGAAGGAGATCAGTCGTAGCAGTCAGATCCGCCGGGCTATTGCTGACTCCCCAGACAATGACCTGAAATATCTGGCCGTAGACGCCATTGCTAACATGGCCAAGTTCCGACGGGCCAGGAAGACAGTCAGACAGCAACGGAGGAATCAAGAGACTGGTGAGTATGGTTGTAAAATACATACTGTACTGCAAAGCATAGCCTTGCACAAGGGAACATAATAATAATGCCATTTAGACGCTTTCATCCAAAGAGACTTGCACAACTGTCGGCATTGACAGTGACACATAAATATATATGTATGTATGACCCATGCGGGAATTGAACCCACAGCCCTGCTGCTGTTGCCAGCAGCACGCTTTAACTAACCCACGACAGAGCCAATTTGGAATCACATACTGTACTGTAGCACAGCAAAGCGCAAACTTGCACAACATAGGCCAACATGGCACAGCACTACACAGAATAACTCCCTCACTACAGAACAGCGCACATCACAGAAGTACTCCTCCACTACACACCAACACACAGCACAGAATTACTTCTCCACTACACACCAACACACATCACATAATTACTCCTCCACTACACACCAACACACATCACAGAATAACTCCTCCACTACACACCAACACACAGCACAGAATTACTCCTCCACTACACACCAACACACATCACAGAATAACTCCTCCACTACACACCAACACACAGCACAGAATTACTCCTCCACTACACACCAACACACAGCACAGCCCAACCAAACTCCTCACAGTACTGGCTCTTCTAGCTCCCTCAAGTTTCCATACACTAAGTTCCCTGATAGTCCCCACCCTCCATTCCCCCTTTCCTTGGTGTCATGTGACAAACATCAAAGTCATTCAGGGGGAAACAGATAGAATGTCCTTTGACATCCTCGGACCTGAGTTGATGTTTATTGACAGAGCGACCTGTGATTAAAGCCTGTGGGCCTTGTATATTTATGTCAATTACCAAATCGGATGTGCTCATTGCAGTCATTTGCAGAGGAGAGATTAACTTCACGCTAAACTACAGACTGAGACCACCTTTAAACTGCATAACATGTGTAATAGCTCTGCCTGCTCTGTGTCAGTGGCCGTGCAGGAACTATGGATTAGCACAGCCCTGACACACAGGCTGACGGTCATAAAGGGGCACTCTGGCATTTCAATATCGTAACATCAACACGTAGACCTGCTGTTTTTCCACATGCTGAGTCTTTTTTTTCATTCTTTCAGACCCCACGGTAATAGGATTTAATTATGCACCTGACCATGGCCAACTATTTTGTTATTCTCGTTTAATACATTGCGTCAATGGAAACCACAGCTATCATTACAGCATCTCCTGTGGATTTCATATCCACTGAACAAATCTGACATTACTTTCGCAATGTCTGATATAAATTGTATTTGATACACACTGGATCATCGAGTGTGTGTGTTGTGCTCTGTGTGTGTGTACATGTTCTGTGTGTGTATGTGTGTGTATGTGTGTAACAGTATGACTTTAAACCGTCCCCTCGCCCATACCCGGGCGCGAACCAGGGACCCTCTGCACACATCAACAACAGTCACCCACGAAGCATCGTTACCCATCGCTCCACAAAAGTCGCGGCCCTTGCAGAGCAAGGGGAACTACTACTTCAAGGTCTCAGAGCAAGTGACGTCACTGATTGAAACGCTATTTAGCGCGCACCGCTAACTAAGCTAGCCGTTTCACATCCGTTACACGTGCGTGCGTGTGTGTGCGTGTGTGTGCGTGTGTGTGTGTGTGTGTGTGTCTGAGTCTGTGTACGTGTTCCCAGGTGGAGTTACTAGACTGCATGCCTGACTCGGTGGCCCTGACAAAGGAGCAGGAGAGAGGCGTGGAAGTGGCTCGCTGAAAGAGCACCAGAAACAAGGAGGCCATCCGCAAAGGCTGGGGGAATCCCTCATCTGGCCTGCCTGCTCAAGTCTCCCCATGAGAACACACTAATCCCTGTGGTGGGAACCCTGCCGGAGTGTGCCTCAGAGGTGAGGGGCTCACTGTGAGGCTCTGGTCAACAGAAGTGCACTACATAGGGAATAGGGTGCCATTTCGGGTGCACCCATGGTGTGGGAAGCATGTTCAGCAGATTAAGGCATGGAGTGCCACCCTGAAGAGAACCACTGTGTGATTCATCATTGGAACCCAAAACACTGTCTCTGATTCCCTACACTTTAATTTACGTAATTTACGTTACAGAATTGCCATCCATACTGAGGGCATGATCGAGGACTTTGTGAAAAACCTATGCCTCAGGTCCTATGCCTCACCCCCCCCCAGTTAAATTCCTGTCTTAGGTCCATACCTATTCTCATTGAAAAGGAACCCATTAACAAGCAAAAATGTACATTGATGCTGGGAATGTGAACAATGCATAAGCATTAGGGCAAAGAACTTCCAAAAATAGGTCCATCATCGTTTTGAGATGTGTACTAATAGCCCCAAAAAGCTGTATATTTTACCTGTCTTTCCCTGTCTCTGTTAGTGTGCGGAAGACAAGCATACCCGTGACCTGGTACGTCAGTACGAGGGCCTGCAGTCCCTGGTGACTCTGCTGAGCCAGGCAGACAACAAGCAGCTCCTGGCCGCCACCACAGGGGCCATCTGGAAGTGCTCCATCAGCATGGAGAACGTGGCTAAGTAATGTTACGCCCCCTTATTATTTATCTTCATTATCACTCCAGCCCCACTCAGACTTGAGCCTAACCAGCACCAAAGTTAAACTGTGTGTTTGCTGGTTGTGATCCCATTTATTAAATATTATTTACTGTAGTGGGGTCTAGCCCTGACTTTGACAACCCCCCCCATGCAGAAGTACAGAGATATTTGACTCAGCATTTATTGAATGGGTAGCCATAGGTGCTTGGAATACTTTGAAAATATGTTTGCTAGCGTAGTGAACAAGTGTTTTCCGTGTTTTAGAGATTCAAGTAGATAGTTTGGGCAGATGGGTCTACATTACGTTCCAGTGGAAAGCCGACAGCAGTTGGGATGAGGGTCGAAGGGCTGCAATCACGTGTGGTGTTATTGCAGGACCTCTCATTTGTTCATATTGCTGTCTCACATGTTTCACTCCCAAATGTTGTCACATCTCATCCTTTACGTCTGGTCAAAGTGATTATTTGGGCAAAATGTAGTTCTCCCACAGATTCTATTATCTCTGATCTTTTACATGAATGTTTGCAGGAGGAATGTGCTCTTTTTTACTGTTAACGAAAGATTAAGTAAAGTCTTGATTTTATAGACACCCAATAATGTGTTAGTCTGAAGCAGCTCTCCTCCAATTAGTATTGAGTATGGCCAAGCAGACTGAGAGAAAGCTGCCTTAAAAAAGTACTACTTCATAATGTAAGCTGACAGAATCTTAAAACATTTGTCATGTTACGAATGCCTACTTAGTTGTCATTTAGTTCTCTTCAACAGTGACACTTTCTGGAATCTTTCCTGGCTAGCTTTATTTTGTGTTTGAATTTTTTTAATGTTAGTCATTTCCCCTAAAAATAAATAACGGACAGAAATCGTGCCCTGACAGCTGTTGACGGTTGCTAAAAAAGAAATTGATTTAGCTGTATTTATTTTCTTACTCTGGGCTACTCGGGGGACATACAATACAAGCCATATGCATTCATTTATACCACGGTAACCTCTTAATAAATTCAAGGCTTATTTTCAGAAACGATGCCGACAAACTGATAAGGCTGTCTTCTTATATATTTAAAAAGTGTTTAAAAAAAATATGTGATGAATTAAGATATGTGGAAATGTCTAGCCTTTGACTCAAAAACCCTGTAAGGATTTAAAATTGCAGAGGGCCCAGTAGCACTCACACCGATCTCTCTCTAACTCATATTTCATAACTGACAGAATGATATCCTACATTTTAGAGTCTAAGTTAAGTCTTCCCAACTGGAAGCAGGTGCCTGTTGCCACATTCAATTAAACAACGATCCCATTACAGAAGTATGCCAATAACCCTCTCTTTTAAACTGGTGGCTATACACTGAGTGTACAAAACATTAGGAACTGCTTCTTAATATTGAGTTGCTCCCCCTTTTGCCATCAGAACAGCCTCAATTCGTCGCAGCATGGACTCTACAAGCCGTCGAAAGCGCTCACAGGGTTGCAGGCCCATGTTGACTCCAATGCTTCACACAGTTGTGTCAAATTGTCTGGATGTATTTTGGGTGGTGGATCATTCTTGATACACACAGGAAACTGTTGAGCATGAAAAACCTAACAGCATTGCAGTTCTTGACACACACTAACCAGTGTGCCTGGCACATGCCCCGTTCAAAGGCACTTAAAAATGTTGTCTTGCCCATTCACCCTCAGAATGGCACACATACACAATCCACGTCTCAATTGCCTCAAGACTTAAAAATCCTTCATTATAACCTGTCTCCTCCCCTTCATCTACACTGATTGAAGTGTATTCAACAGGGGACATCTATAAGGGATCATAGCTTTCACCTGGATTCACCTGGTCAGTCTGTGTCATGGAAAGAGCATGTGCAGATGACTATCTCTGGTGCCAAGTTCATGATGGACAACTGGACCAGTGGTTGTTGTCATAAACAAAAGTCTATGTTCTGTTTGCATAGAAAGAGGAGTGTTGGCTGGCAACATATTTAGCTGTAAAGACTAAAGAATTTATACAGTATGGGTTTTCAGGGAACAAAGTGAACCTTTCAGACTGCCTTTCAGTCCTTTGGCTACTAAACAAGCCTTCATATTCAGTCCAGTTCTGCTGCATTAAAAAAATGGCAGAGATTGGGAGCCCTTCAGAGTCCAGCCTGGCAAGACGATAAAACAAGTTAACTGCACTGGCAATGAGTAATGTGGCACCTCCGTGCACTTGCTCCCATTACAGGCTGCTTGCCGCAGCGTAATTACTCATAACACTGTTGCTATGCAAAAAGGGCCATAATAATAATAATAGCAATGATTAGAATGATACCAATAATCGCATACAAAACCACAATTGGGTGGCACTTCATTAGCAAACATCAAACCCCTCAGAAGGGTGCCCTCACACTCATTAAGTGGGGATGTGATAAATAGCTAAGGAATCCAGTCAGTGAGAGTGAGAGATTTAACAGTTACTTTCCTGTGTAGCGTTTGTGTTTAGTTTAGTTTTTGGGACGGCTCAAGGGGTTGGGTGTGAACAAAGGTAGAAATGTGGCCGTGGGTTGTCCAGGCAGGCAGGGAAGAGAGGAAACCAGCGTGATGCAGAGTATAGCACTGAGTGTTTTAATACACACTTACATCTGCGAGTGGATCTGAGGTTTTTTTTTTACTCTCTCAGGATTATTTGAATAACATATAAAAATGTCAAGGTTCAGACGCAGGCTTGGAATAAAATGACCAAGCCATTACTGTCAAGCAAGAAAGGCTGCAAACGGTAATAGAGAGTTTCAGGGAGAGTTGTTCAGGGCATGTGTTCATTTCAGAAGCAATCATGGGCCGAGTGTTGTTTTGAGGCAAAAATCGTTTTGGAATATGGTTGACCTTTTTTTGTATTCACAAGTAGTACATGAACAACTTAAACAAGCCCTTGTGGCCAATAGCAAACAGCTGGCTTTTTTGTGAGTTATCTTTAACATGGCCTGGCTGTATGGTACAGGAGGGCCCTAAAGGTTACCTCCCAAATGACACCATATTCCCTATGTAGTGCACTACTTTTGACCAGGGCCCATAGTGCTCTGGTCAAAAATAATGGACTAAATAAGGAATAAGGTGCCATTTTGGAAGTGGGCCTGAGATGTGGGTAGGGAGACCAGAAATCCAGAAGAAGCAACATCTGTTAGCTATTTGCCTGATTAATGATGCATCAAAAGGAGAGATGATTGACGGTTAAAAATATAATTACCTTCATAACTTAAGTGTGTTTGTTTTAAAGCTTTACATCGTCTAGATGTCCAGAGATTAACATTTTCATAAGGCCTGCAATATGGAGGGAGACTAGACCTATAGCCTATGTGCATGAAATGCCTTCATAAAAAAGTCCTTTCAATCTTTCCGTCTCGCACTAGGAATGTTTTGGACCGTTGTTTCGTGCAGATTTAAAAGCAGGTTTATAGGTGCATTGATATGTGTCCACTTCGAACTATATATACTTTGGTGTTATGGACACACACAAACGCTTTGTAAAACTAAGCTCTGTAACAAAAGAGTGAGGGAATAACTTTGCAATGGAAAGTGCTCCTTGCCAAAACTCATTTGTATTTGCCAACACAATAATGTTTGAGGTCAAGATTGTGTGGTTCAGATACAATTACTGACTATCCATCCAGTCCTCCTTCTCTTACCTCTGTTCCAGAGTCTATGATGAACAGACCATAATTATGTATCGTAATGATACTTCTTTCTTGCCTCACATTTCTATCTACAGAAAATTGCTCACCGGAGCCCAAGGCCTATTCAGGCCTTCATTTTGAAGTGAGTACAATTTTCTGTTCTACATTAAGCATTAGAATGTATCCATCTGAAAGTCTCCCATTCCCTTTATGATCCCCATTGAGCGTCTTGGAGGGTCTCTTCCTTTCCCGTGGTCCTTGAAATTACTTCTTAAAAACTAACTGGCTGTGGTATAAAAGGGCAGGCAGGCAGCATTCAAGTTCTTTGCACCACGAATTTGAATGAATGTGTTACTGTAACAGATCTCTTTACAAAAAGAGATGGAGCAAAACAATCAATCATAAAGCTGCTACACAGAAGCCTCTCTGTGGTTCCTGTGTCTTTTGACAAGCTTTAATAATGCTTCCACTTGTGTGGAGCCCTCTGTTTGTATGAGGGGCTGATTCAGGAAGCTTTGTGTTATGTTCCTTTTGCCATCGTAATTACGCAAGCTGGGATCGGTTTAACAAAAATAGACATGACTCGCAATCCATTTATCAAGAGTTATGTGTGCAATTACAAGGTAATTCTACTGTATGAGTGACCTGCAGATAACACTTCAGTGGTGGCCATAGGAATAACATTGTTTTTCTATGTTAAATCAGTCAAAGTTAGCTTTGGCAGGAAATGGAACACAACTTATGCACACCCTCAACACCATGGTTCTGTTCATTACTGTTTTACTTGCACAGAATATATTTTGGTGGATTGTGACCAAAACCAAATGACCTTGGACACTTTCTACAGTAGTGTGCAATGCTGTCGGGGGTACTCCAAATTTGAATGTGATTCACATAAAAAACATTTTTTTATAAAAATCCAACATGGCTAAACATTTGTGTGAGGTTTTATCCTCGTCTGAGTAGCCTCGTTTCACTGCCAAAAATAAAATTAAACCATCTAGTATTCAGCGAAATAATAACACAATGTCAAATACAGGTAGCCTAATCAAATAATTGACATCCATTCACATTAACCGTTACTCTCTTGTGGGAATTCCACTAACGGTCTGTATGTAGCCAAACGTAGCTGCTGCTCATATTGGTATCTGTACTGATGGCGCAAAAGCTATGACAGGGAGACATAGTGGAGTGGTAACGCGAGTGCAAGCGGTTGCTCCCAACGCCACTTGTGTACACTACAGCATCCACCAAGAGGCTCTTGCTGCCAAGGGAATGAAAGACGTTTTGTACACTACAGTGAAAATGGTTAACTTTGTTAAAGCAAGGCCCCTGAACTCTCGTGTATTTTCTGCACTATGCAATGATATGGGCAGCAACCATGTAGAGCTTTTACAACATACAGAAGTGCGCTGGTTATCAAGGGGGAAAGTATTGACACGTTTTTGTTAAATTGAGAGACGAGCTTAAAGTTTTCTTTACAGACCATAATTTTCACTTGTCTGACTGCTTGCATCTGGGTGATGCTTTTTCTCACCTGAATGATCTGAATCTAGGATTACAGGGACTCTCTGCAACTATTTTCAATGTGCGGGACAAAATTGTTTAAGAAGTTGGAACTCTTCTCTGTCTGCATTAACAAGGACAACACACAGGTCTTTCCATCATTGTTTGATTTTTTTGTGTGCAAACTCAAGCTTATGGACAATGTTAAATGTGATATAGTGAAGCACCTGAGTGAGTCGGGTGCGCAATTACGCAGGTACTTTCCCAAAATTGATGACACAAACAACTGGATTTGTTATCCCTTCATGCACTGCCTCCAGTCCACTTACCGATATCTGAACAAACGAGCCTCATCAAAATTGCAACAAGCGGTTCTGTGAAAATTTTATTTAATCAGAAGCCACTGACAGATTTCTGGATTGGGCTACACTCAGAGTATCCTGCCTTGGCAAATCGTGCTGTTAAGACACTGATGCCCTTTGTAACCACGTACCTATGTGAGAGTGGATTCTCTGCCCTCACTAGCATGAAAACTAAATACAGGCACAGACTGTGTGTGGAAAATTATTTAAGACTGAGACTCTCTCCAATACAATCCAACATTGCAACGTTATGTGCATCCTTTCAAGCACACTCTTCTCATTAACCTGTGGCGAGTTATTCATTTTAATTCATTTTTGATGAACAAATAAGGTTTTATATGTAAGATGGTTAAAAAAAGAGCAATATTATTGATTATTATTATTTGTGCCCTGGTCCTATAAAAGCTCATTGTCATTTCCCACAAGCTGGGTTGTGACAAAAACTCACACTCATTCTTATGTTTACAAACTTGTTATGGCTGGGGGCAGTATTGAGTAGCTTGGATGAATAAGGTGCCCAGAGTAAACTGTCTGCTACTCAGGCCCAGTTGCTAATATATGCATAGTATTATTTGGATAGAAAACACTCTAAAGTTTCTAAAACTGTTTGAATGATGTCTGTGAGTATAACAGAACTCATTTGGCAGGCAAAAACCTGAGAAAAAAATCCAACCAGGGGGTGGGAAATCTGAGGTTTGTAGTTTTTCAACTCATTCCCTATTGAATGCACAGTGTCTATGGGGTCAAATTGCACTTCCTAAGGCTTCCACTAGGTGTCAACAGTCTTTAGAACCTTGTTTGATGCTTCTACTGTGAAGTGGGGGCGAATGAGAGGGGAATGAGTCAGAGGTCAGCCAGAGAGCCACGAGCTGGCCACGAGCATTCACGTGAGAGTTAGCTTGAATCCCACTGCATTTCTGAAGACAAAGGAATTCTCCGGTTGGAATATTATTGAAGATTTATGTTAACAACATCCTAAAGATTGATTCTATACATCGTTTGACATGTTTCTACGGACAGTAACGGAACTTTTGGACTTTTCGTCTGCACCTAGTGATCGCACGTCATGAATTTGGAATACTGGGCTAAACGCGCAAACAAAAAGGAGGTATTTTAGACATAAATGATGGACATTATCGAAACAAAACAAACATTTATTGTGGAACTGGAATTCCTGGGAGTGCATTCTGATGAAGATCATCAAAGGTAAGTGAATATTCATAATGCTATTTCTGACTTCTGTTGACTACACAACATGGCGGATATATGTTTGGGTTGTTTTGGTCTCGGAGCGCTGTACTCAGATTATAGCATGGTGTGCTTTTTCGGTAAAGCTTTTTTGAAATCTGACACAGCGGTTGCATTAAGGAGAAGTGTATCTATAATTCCGTGCAAAATAGTTGTACCTTTTATCAATGTTTATTATGAGTATTTCTGTAAATTGATCTGCAAAATCACCGGATGTTTTGGAACTACTGAACGTAACGCGCCAATGTAAACTGAGATTTTTTTACATAAATATGAACTTTATCGAACAAAACATACATGTATTGTGTAACATGAAGTCCTATGAGTGTCAACTGATGAAGATCATCAAAGGTTAGTGATTAATTTGATCTATATTTCTGCTTTTTGTGACTCCTCTCTATGGCTGGAAAAATGGCTGTGTTTTTCTGTGACTTGGCTCTGACCTAAAATTATTATTTTGGTTTGATTTCGTCGTAAAAGCCTTTTTGAAATCGGACACTGTGGTGGGATTAACAAGAAGTGTATCTTTAAAATGGTGTAAAATGCTTGTATGTTTGAGGAATTTTAATTATGGGATTTCTGTTGTTTTGAATTTGGCGCCCTGCACTTTCACTGGCTGTTGTCATATCGATCCTGTTAGCGGGATCTCAGCCCAAAGAGGTTAATAAATGTATCGTATGTATCGTGTGTGGCAGGCTTACAATTATGGCAAAACACAACATTTGAGATTGTGCTGACCCTGGTGCTAGAGGGGGTACACAGCTGGAGGTTGAATGTTTGAAGGGGTATGGGACTATAAAAAGTTTGGGAACCATTGATCAACAGGATATTGATTATGATTGAGAATTATGTGACTCTAATATTTAAAATGTCTATCACTGTCCTATTCTTCAAGCCCATACACGTATGTCCAAAGCAGCATATAACATATAAGGCTATATAAAGATTAAAGTGAATGGTTGACTTAAGTGATTGATTGACCCCGGTGCTATGCCTTCCCTCAGGTTCCAGGAGTACAAGGCCCAGAAACCTGCCAACAGGGCCACCATCAGGAAATGTGGAGGCATCCAGCCCCTGGTCAACCTGCTGACCGGGAACCAGGCTCTGCTGGTCAATGTCACCAAGGCTGTGGGGGCCTGCGCCACAGAGCCAGAGAACATGGCGTAAGTCATAGAGATGTATCATATATTTAATTATGTGGTGTAAATCACCCACCCAGTTCAGATGATCAACAGTGGTGGTAAGCACCTTGTTTTTAATGCACTGCAATGTCATTGCAAGCTCTTCAAAATGTGTCATAACCTCTGTTATTAGCGGCCATTCAGCATCATAATTGGTTCTAATAATGTTGTTGACAGACAGTGTTATGACACAACTTGGCATGTGTCCTAATGATAATGTAAGGCTATGATCTTAATCATTCATCTTTACCAGGTAGGTTTCATGTTTCATGTTCTTTTTCAGCTGAGTGACACTTTTAAAAGCCTTGTTTATTGACCCTGCTGTGATAAATATGGTTGTGGTGGCGCGTCCCACAGTTTTACTGTACTTCTGTGGTCATTCATGGTGCTAGGCTGGTCAGGGTAGCATACCTTCAGCCATCCAAGCCCTCAGGGCTGTAAAAACAAACACTGAACACGTACAGTCCAGTCCTGCTTCTAGACTACAGTATGTGCTCATTTGGTTTCAATGCTCCCAAATGCTGCAAACAGTACAGTATACAGTCCCATCTGAATTTCATTGCTTTTACAAGGCTGTTACAGACGGCAAGACCCTTACTTAATTAACACTGGACGCAAATAAATAACTTATTCATTTTGTTAGGCAAGCCATTAACGCCATTGTCAGGAAAAAGTAATATGGTTATGATAAGCAGAACCACAGTGGTGCAATAAAAAGTGCAGAACGTTGTTGTGAAGAAATAAGGCCATTCAGCAATTAGGCTACCTAGCCTAATTTCTCGAAGACATTCAACACACAGCCCAGGCAGAATGTTACATCAGAACCCATTCATTCAGGTCCATGTTTTCACATGGAATGTATATTTAAGCCTTGTCATTTTGCATTCACATTTAGTTGAAAGTCATTATTTCCACAAGTGCTTTTTGTATGTCTTGTGGCAGTGACTTATTTTGAGGACATGTGTGTACAGTAGTTCGCTTGAGCAATTAACATAGCTCACATTTGATTGTTTCCTGCTCCAGACCACATATGGTCAGAGCTGGTTCTCAGATTAAGGGCCAGGGCCTGCTATTGTCTCAATGATTTACTGGACTACAGGGTGATGTCTGTTTGTCTGTGGTCCAAAGTCTGGTGCTCCAAATTCAGGCGCAAAATCCATGTCAGTTAACTTGGCTTTGTTTTGCTTTGTTTTCCTGGTGCAGGATCACATGGCCAGGAAAATAAGTTGTTCCCTTACAAAAAATGAACACAAATAGCTTTTTTTCATGTGAGATAGCTGTTTTCACATGTTGAGCTTAAATTTCACATGTTGAAATCATATTTTCACATTTATTTGATTTAGAGTTCACATGTTAACACCACCTTTTCACATGTGAGAAGAAAAGCGTGCTTTCACCTCACATGAATTGCAGTTGCGAAAATTGGATTTGCAGTGTGAAAATGCACATATGAAAGTGTAGTTGACATGAGTCGGACGTGTTTGTTGGTTGAATGGTCAAGATGTTGGCTTCTCCTGTGGGAGCCCCAGGTTCTAATCCTGCCAGTTTCCAAAGCACACATGTGAAAGGGGGATACCTAGTCAGTTGTTCAACTGAATGTATTCAACTGAAATATGAATCAGAGAGGTGCGGGGGGCTTCCTTAATCGACATCTTCGGCACCTGGGGAACAGTGAGTTAACTGCCTTGCTCAGGGGCAGAATTACAGATTTTTACCTTGTCAGCTTGGGGATTTGATCCAGCAAGCTTTCGGTTACTGGCCCAATGCTCTAACCACTAGGCTACCTGCCGGAAGGTATGCTATCCTAATATCACCTGTGAAATGTTGGGAAACCACATGACTGAGTTTATGTGAAAAAATAACATATGTGAAACTTCATATGTGTCCAAAAGCCATGTCTGACTTACGCATGTTTTTTCATGTTCTTTTCATGTTCTTTTCAGAACGTGATTTAAAAAAATTTTTGGTTGTTGGAAGGGTTACTATTGTAACGCTCACTATTGAAACACTCGTCGGAAGAAGTGGACCAAGATGCAGCGTGGTAAGTGTTCATACTTTATTTCAACTGAACACTAAACAAAACAACAAAAGGACCAACGAACATCACGTTCTGAATGCTTTAAAAAAAAAAAAACATCCCACAACCTAAGGTGGCAAAGCAGGCTGCCTAAGTATGATTCCCAACCAGCGACAACGATAGACAGCTGTCCCTGATTGAGAACCATAACCGGCCAAAACAAAGAAACACAAAACCTAGAAATAAAGAACATAGAATGCCCACCCAAATCACACCCTGACCAAACCAAAATAGAGACATAAAAAGCTCTCTACGTTCAGGGCGTGACAACTATTCAAAACAAACTTATCGATAAGACTACCTATATATAATATATTTAAATAACTTTAAGTAACTCATTATTTTATTCGCTTATTTTTATTCTATTGCACTGTATAGGTTCATTAAATCATAGACAAAATAAATATTCAAATACAGGAAAATATCACATTTACAATCCCTCCTATTACTTTCTGTAACTTACAAGAAAGAGCACACGTTGTGCAAATGCCTTGAGACTTTGTGGTCTCCCCGTTTCCATCCCTCATCCAAACTGTCAGTTGTCTCCTTCATGCTAACGTGTTTCATACCTGCTCTTCTGAGGACAGTACTTTTCTGGCACTTGATAGGAAGTTTAGTTTGTTGTTGGGCTTGATTTAGGAGGCCCTACAGACTTGAATCTTATGTTATGATCCCCCAGACTGATTTATGTGCAAACGGAAGACAGATGGCGCAGGGGACTTCTTCTGATGAGTGCTCGCTCGTTTGCAGTCACGGAGATACCGTGATTAGGGAGTGTTTAATTAATTATGACAGCATTCAATGTCGGCCCTTGTTGGTGGAAGCACACATGGGAAACACGTTACATGTTATTTATACCAGACAACGGGCGCACTGTGGCGTAATTCTTTGGGTTCCCAGACCCTGACTACAGCCTTAACTACAGTCATGTACGAGGCATGAAATATGGCGTATGCTTAAGTAAACTTCAACTCAGACGCAATGAAATATAGAGAGACCTGTCTACTGGCTCTGTTTGATTTGGAAAGAAGTACCCCTGAACTACCCACCGTACAGCATAATGTTGTTTTGGTTCTATAAATAAATATCTGTATGGACTTCACTCACTATACATGAATCTACACCAGTTAACCTTTGGCCTAACATCACGTAGGTGGTCAGTGATTTCTCATGGAGATTCACTTTTACAAGACAGACAGAGAGCAGGTTTTTAGAGCTGTGGTGGAAACCGAATTGGACTGGTGAAGGTTGGTTTGTGATTGAAAACCCATTCAGCTAAGTGTCTGATACCTTTGATCCTGCCCTGTGATGGGTTTTCAGGGCCTGGACATGGACAAACTGCTACTGTATGGCACAGACCAGCCCAGACAGTTCTGAGAAAGAGAAGCTCTCAAATGCTCCTCTTAACTATGAAAGTATGGTGTAGATCACACTGACTGTGCCCACTGTAATATCAATCTATCTACTTTCTCTTCCTCTTCTCTCTCTCTCTCTCCCTCTTCCTTTCTCTTCTCTCTCTTTCTGACTTTGTCTCTCTCTCGCTCTCTTTCTCTTCTCTCTCTCACTTTCTCTCTCTCTCTCTCCCTCTCTATTTTCTCTCACTCTTCTCCTTTTTCTCTTCCTCAACAGGATCATTGACCGTCTGGATGAAGTGCGCCTGCTTTGGTCCATCTTGAAAAACCCAAATCCAGATGTCCAGGCCAGTGGTGCATGGGGTAGTTGTCCATGTATTTCACTCACAGTAGCACTACATTTGTTTTTAATTATAATGACAATTCTACTCAACAACAAATTTGTCTTTGCCATAAAAGTTGTTGTTATATTGCAAGTTGATCAGTGTTGTAATATTTTATCATGTTTATCGTGTTTGGATCCCTCTCTCTGTCACTGTTCAGCCTGTTATATCATCATGTCTGCCTCCTCAAGGCTCTCTGTCCTTAAAGATGCACTATGCAGAAATCTCTCCGCCATTTAATGGTTGCAAAAATTCTAGTTTGCCTAATTTGGAGTTTATGTGACTGAACAAGCAAGTATAGTGTAGAGAATCATTGGACCATCTAAACCGCTGTATAATATATTTTCCATAACCACAAATATTGTATTTTCAGCTGTTTCAAGCTGGTGTACAAGCTCAAACGTAAAAGACTCAAAAGCGAAACTTAAAAACCGGGAAGCATAGAAATATCACAGATAGAACAGATCTTCGGCTTCTTAGACTGGCTTTCAATGAGAATGAAGTTACATATTGCAGCTTTAAAGTCAATCTGGTGTTGGGAGGTTGTAGCAGGGGCAGTGCTGTGTCACTATAGGCTTACATGAACCCTCCTCTAATATAAAGCAGAACACTCTGATCTTTGTTGGTGAACTGGGAAACAGTGCAGGCAAGCAGGCAAGCAGGCAGGCAGGCAGGCAGGCAGGCAGGCAGGCAGGCAGGCAGGCAGGCAGGCAGGCAGGCAGGCAGGCAGGCAGGCAGGCAGGGACTTGGAGGAGTAATATCCTGTGGCATGTTCTGATTCCTCTGTTGAAAATCCTCTCTCAACATGCTCTGAGTTACAGTGTCACACAACCAGCAGCAGTTTCTTCTTACACAACGAGCAGGGTGCCAGGCAGCCCGTGTCTCCTGTGACCCCATGCTGCATATCCAATCTAGGCTGCTGAACATATTCTAATGTACAGTCCTCACAACATTAGGTCCGACTGTATAGCATGCACCCTGTTCCCTATATAGTGCACTTATTTTGACCAGTAGTGCACTATGTAGGAAACAGGGTGCCATATGGGACGTACCCACATTCTATTGCATTCATATAGAACTGCTGAAATATAACTGTGTCACCCCCCCCCCCTTGAGCTGTTGTATATTTTTTCAGAAATACAAATAGAACATTGTTCTATTAGATTATCGACATGAATAACGTAAACAGGATGTCAATCGGACAGTCTGTTTAAACAGATACACTGGGTCCAGTTCAGGCAGGTGTCTCAGTTAAGGTGAGGGAGATTTTCACTCGCTAGAATGAATTTTTCTGGCTCAGAAGTGTCGCAAAAATGATATATGGCAACCATATGGAAGAGGAGGACCAGCCGCAGGTCAACTCACTATTTGAACGCTAACAAAGTTTGACAATGTTTGTCTGGACTCTACAGTGCCAATTTTTGTAGGAATACATGAACATGCTCTTTGGTTGATTTCTGAGACAGGGTCAATGACAAGAGCTAAACAGTGCAGGGTTTTGCCCGTCGAGGAGAGCGAGGGGAATTCGACACTGCTTGGTGTAGTAGTAGTTATTTAGATAAAACCCCCATGTGGTTTTAGTTAGCAGTTCCACAATGGATTTTGAGAGAATCACGGTGTAAATGCAGCTGTTGGATGCTTCAGTCCAGTCCATACCTCTACTCGTCCTCAGACACATTTAGACACATAGAGGATTCAGGAACAGTACGCCCCATTACCGGCCTGCCTGGCTTGCCTGGCCAGCTCTCTGCTGTGAGTAAAGCCCCAGTCATTATTGCGTGCAGGCAGTCAGCTGGGGCTTTGCAGTGAATCAATCAATTAGCTTTGTTCCCTCAATCAAGGATGTAACCTGCCCTTCTGCTCATGTAATGAATTTGCCAGGACACGGGCAACTTGCAGTGAATGGTGTATTTTTTATTTGACATAGTAGCCTACCATATAGCAGCATATGGAAGTAGGAGCCTGATTGCTTGCTGGAGAGGGTCAGGGCAAACTACTCTGCTGTGCCACTTGGGAAGTGCTGTGCCACTTCCTTCCCTCTCCCTCGGGTCTAGGCTACATCACGCACACTGACCAGATAATGTGTATTCTATTTCATTTTATCTTTGGGGAAAGGGACAGCAGGATTACATGGGCCTTACGTGTGTAGCTTCATAATGGTGCGGTCTTCAGGGATCAGGGGTTCTGTCCAGGCCATGAAAGGGATCCTCACTAGTCTTTCACAGCTGGTGGCTTGAGAAGCGCTTCCCCTGTTGCTGGTGAGTCGTGGCATCATCAGTATTCCTGAGGAAATGCTTCCTGTGCTGTGTGTTGTTGGGGCAGAGTGGAGCGGAGGGGTGGTCAGCTCCTGGCCCTGGTTCTGGCCCGGCACACACTGCTCGTCTTCTGGCACCACATCTGAGGGGAGCGGAGAGAGAAACACCACCATGTCCTGTCCAGCTCTCTGAGCCCTGGTCTGTCAGAGCTAGAAGGCTCCATTCAAAACTCCTCAATGCCTGCAATCCTGTCCTATGTAAGAATGCTGTTAATCGACTACAGCTCAGCATTTAACACCATAGTACCCTCCAAACTCGTCATTAAGCTCGAGACCCTGGGTCTTGACACCGCCCTGTGCAACTGGGTCCTGGACTTCTGACGGGCCACCCCAGGTGGTGAGGGTAGGAAACAACATCGCTGATCCTCAACACTGGGGCCCCACAAGGGTGCGTTCTCAGCCCTCTCCTGTACTCCCTGTTCAACCATGACTGCGTGGCCATGCACGCCTCCAACTCAATCATCACGTTTGCAGACGACACAGTGGTAGGCTTGATTACCAACAACGACGAGACGGCATACAGGGAGGAGGTGGGGGCCCTCGGAGTGTGGTGTCAGGAAAATAACCTCACACTCAACGTCAACAAAACAAAGGAGATGATCGTGGATTTCAGGAAAAAGCAGAGGGAGCAGCCCCCTATCCACATTGAAGGGACAGTAGTTAAGAAGGTGGAAAGTTTTAAGTTCCTCGGCGTACACAAACAGAAATGGTCCACCCACACAGACAGCGTGGTGAAGAAGGCAACAGCAGGAGGCTAAATAAATTTGGCTTGTCACCAAAAACACTCAAACTTTTACAGATGCACAATCGAGAGCATCCTGTCGGGCTATATCACCGCCTGGTACGGCAACTGTATGACTTTCCAGAGGGTAGTGAGGTCTGCACAACGCATCAACGGGGGCAAACTACCAGCCCTCCAGGACACCTACACCACCCAATGTCACAGGAAGGCCAAAAAGATCATCAAGGACAACAACCACACGAGCCACTGCCTGTTCACCCCGCTATCATCCAGAAGGCGAGGTCAGTACAGGTGCATCAAAGCTGGGACAGAGAGACTGAAAAACAGCTTCTATCTCAAGGTCATCAGACTGCTACCACTCAAATCTCTAGCCACTTTAATAATAAAAAATTGGATGTAATAAATGTATCACTAGTCACTTTAAACAATGCCACTTTATATAATGTTTACATACCCTACATTACTCATCTGATATGTATAGCTGGTGGCTTGAGACTCTATACCGTCTTCTGCATCCTGCCTATGCCGTTTGGCCATCACTCATCCATATATTTACATATACATATTCTTATTCATTCCTTTACACTTGTGTGTATAAGGTAGTTGTGAAATTGTTAGATTACTTGTTAGATATTACTGCATGGTCGGAACTAGAAGCACAAGCATTTTGCTACACTCGTATTAACATCTGCTAACCATGTGTATGTGACCAATAACATTTTATTTGATTTGTCCCTTGTGAAATAGGCCACTCACATTGAGGCTAGTGTGATTGTGGTTAACTGGTGTGGCTATTGATTTATTTATCCTTTATTTAACAAGGTGAGTCCCATTGAGATGTAAATGTCTTTTACAAGTGAGCACAACCCCACACAACCTCCAAAGGGAGGGGGTTATGATTAATCAAATTAAATCAAATGTTATTTGTCACATGCACCGATTACAGGTGTAGACTTTACACTGAAATGTTTACTTACAAGCCCTTAACCAACAATACAGTTTTAAGAAAAATACCACAAAAAAAACAAGAAATACAAGTAACAAGTCATTAAAGAGCAGCAGTAAAATAACAATAGCGAGGCTATATACAGGGGGTATCGGTACAGAGTCAATGTGCAGGGGCACTGGTTAGTCAAGGTAATTGAGGTAATATGTACATGTAGGTACAGTTATTAAAGTGACTATGCATAGATAATAAAGTAGCAGAGTAGCAGCATCGTAAAATCGTAAAAATGCAAATAGTCAGCCTGGGTAGCCATTTGATTAGATGTTCAGGGCTCTTAAGGCTTGGTGGTCCGGTGGTCCGGTACCACTTGCCGTGAGGTAGTGGAGAAAACTGTCTATGACTAGGGTAGCTGGAGTCTTTTACATTATTTAGGCCTTCCTCTGACACCGCCTGGTATAGAGGTCCTGGATGGCAGGAAGCTTTGCCCCAGTGATGTACTGGTCCGTTCGCACTACCCTCCTTAGTGCCTTGTAGTCAGAGGCCGAGCAGTTGCCATACCAGGCGATGATGCAACCAGTCAGTCATCAGTCATTCTCTCGATGGTGCAGCTGTAGAACCTTTTGAGGATCTGAGGACCCATGCCAAATCTTTTCAGTCTCCTGAGGGGGAATAGGCTTTGTTGTTCCCTCTTCATGACTGTCTTGATGTGTTTGGACCATGATAGTTTGTTGGTGATGTGGACACCAAGGAATTTGAAGCTCTCAACCTGTTCCTCTACAGCCACGTCAATGAGAATTCACGTAGCATTATTAACACCTTTTATCCTGTTGGGAAAGGGCAGTGTTGAGTGCAATAGAGATTGCATCATCTGTGGATCTGTTGGGGCGGTATGCAAATTGGAGTGGGTCTAGGTTTTCTGGGATAATGGTGTTGATGTGAGCCATGACCAGCTTTCAAAGCACTTAATGGCTACAGATCTGAGTGCTACGGGTCAGTAGTCATTTAGGCAGGTTACCTTAGTGTTCTTGGGCACAGGGACTATGGTGGTCTGCTTGTGAAACATGTTGGTATTACAGACTCAGAGAGGGAGAGGTTGAAAATGTCAGTGAAGACACTTGCCAGTTTGTCAGCGCATGCTCAGAGTACACGTCCTAGTAATCCATCTGGCATGCGGTCTTGTGAACGTTGACCCGTATACCTTTTAGGGGTTCCGCTAGCGGAACGTTTCGACAACATCCGGTGAAATTGCAGAAATTCAAAGTAAATTATTAGAAATATTTAACTTTCATACAATCACAAGTGCAATACACCAAAATACAGCTTAACGTTTTGTTAATCCAGCCACCATGTTAGATTTCAAAAAGGCTTTACGGCGAAAGTAAACCATGCTATTATCTGAGGACAGCAACCCATCAAACAAACTCATGACAATCATAATTCAACCCACCAGGCATGACCCAAAACTCAGAAATAACAATATAATTCATGCCTTCATGCCTTAGAAGATCTTCTTCTGTTGGCACACCAATATGTCCCATAAACATCACAAGTGGTACTTTTGTTCGATTAATTCCGTCGTTATATCTCCAAAATGTCAATTTATTTGGCGCGTTTGGTTCAGAAAAACACCAGTTCCAACTCGCCCAACATGACTACCATTTATCTAATAGGTTACCTGTAATATTGGTCCAAATATAATACAACTTTAGGTATTTTAAAACGTAAATAATCGATAAAGTTTAAGACGGAATACACTGTGTTCAATTGTGGCTAAAATGAAAATGGAGCGAGTTTCAGGTCGCCCGCCCCAAACAAAAGAGCACACTAGGCTCGACCCTCATTCTGAATAGCCATACTTCTTAATTTCTCTAAAGAAAAACATCAACCAATTTCTAAAGACTGTTGACATCTAGTGGAAGCAATAGGAACTGCAACCAAGTGGCACAGAAATCTACGTTCCCATAGAAACCCAATTTAAATTTCCTGGATGGGTTTTGCCTGCCAAATAGGTTCTGTAATACTCACCGACATTATTTTATCGGTTTTAGAAACTTTAGAGTGTTTTCTATCCAAATCTACCAATTATATGCATATCCTTCTGGGCCTGAGTAACAGGCTTCTGGGCCTGAGTAACAGGCAGTTTACTTTGGGCACGCTTTTCATCCGGACGTGAAAATACTGCCCCCTATCCCAAACAGGTTTTAAAGGTCTTAATCACCGAGGCAATAATGTCATAGATGGAGATATAATGTTGATGGAATGTAGATGGAGCGTGCTTTGTGACAATTATCATTCTGCCCTCTCTAATTATACACTTTCCATAATCTTGGTTCATTATTTCCATATTAATTGAGACATTACAGGATGGCAGTAGCTGTGTATGACACCCTGATACTCAGTGGTGGAAGAAGTACCCAACTGTCATGAGTAAAAGTCACTCAGTAAAATTCTACTTGAGGAAGTCTGAAAAAATGTAGTTTCAAATATACGTAAGTATGAAAAGTAAATGTAATTGTTAAAATGTACTTAAGTATCAAAAGTAAAAGTATAAATAATTTCAAATTCCTTATATTAAGCAAACCAGATGGCACCTTTTTCTTTTCTTTTTTTTTTAATTACGGAAAGCCAGGGCACACAGACATAAATTACAAACGAAGCATGAGAGTTTAGTGAGTCCTCCAGATCAGAGGCAGTAGGGATGACCAGTGACGTTAGGTTGATAAGTGTGTGAATTTGACTATTTTTCTGTCCTGCTAAGAATTCAAAATGTATTGAGTACTTTTGGGTGTCAGGTAAAATGTATGGTGTAAAATATACATAATATTCTTAAGGAATGTAGTGAAGTAAAAGTAAAAGTAATCAAAAATATTAATAGTAAAGTACAGATACCCCCAAAAATGACTTAAGTAGCACTTTAAAGTATTTTTACTTAAGTACTTTACAGCACCTTTGATGCTGTATATTCCCCCCTTAGGTGACGATTATGTTGATGTATGATTTAAAAAGCATCCCGATCTGCCAAGCCTCAATGAAGGCTGCGTCCGAGGTGGTTCTGAAAGAGGCTCACCAGCAGCGGTAGCCCCATAAGTGTCTGAGACTCCTGTGGTATCAGCCCATTACTGGTGCCCATGAACTCAAATCAGGGTCTATGGTTCTAGCTTGGCCTGAACGGTCAGGGAAACACACTGACTCCTTCCGTTCCTTTGTGACTGACTCCGGTCCCTTGTTCTTCTGAACAGTGTAGGCTACATGGAAAGGTCACTAGATACAGATGTGCTATCTTAATTTGACCAGTTTCTCACAGCTGGAAAATAATCCTGCAGCAACAGGAAATGTGAACTATTATGTGGATTATAATTAATGGACCTTTTTGTATGGGTTGATACATTTTTTGATAGGATAAATCCAATCTGACATTTTAAAGTGGAAATTTCAAACTTTAGAAGACTTTTTATACCTTGAATACACTGCAATTAGCATTTCCTGCTGCACAGGAAAATTCTCTGCAACAACAGCGTGATCAAATGAAGATAGAACATCTGTAGGCATTCTGAGTATTAGTGTACTGAACAGTGTTGGCCTAACCTACATGGAGGGGTAGAAAAGGAAGTCCAAATAACTCGTCATCCAAATGGATAGGCTAACATTAGATAGGTCTGCTGTAGAAGTATTAGTTTCCCTTGGCCCTCGTATTACTTGGCAAGAAATCCCCCCCAAATTACTCTGTTGATTTCTGTAAATGGCTTTTTATAACAAACAGAACCTATCTCACCTATTTGGCGTGCTTGATGTGAAATAGCTACTGGCACACCACACAGCCCATCCGTATTGACAATGGCACTTTCCGTGGAGCGGAAAGCAGGACAGAACCATGGCTACTCACATTACCTCCGATTGGGCTGACTGGCACTGATGGGGTTTTCATTTTTGCTAAGGCTGATGAAAAGGCTTTTTATTTTTCCTTAGCATGTGTGTATCTTTCATTTTCTCTGCTCTGCTCAAATGCCCCGGCTTGCCTCCCTGCCCATTACAATTCTGCTCCCTTTATTTTACAGATTGAGAGCGCCAAGCTAATAACAGGCTTTTGACATTTAGGATGTAGGGGAAATGGTGCGCTCCTTTGTCGGTGGATTGGAACTGATTGTTAATTTGCTGAAATCAAAAAACAAAGAGGTACTGGCAAGTGTGTGCATCTCAATGAAGGAGGACATAAAATACCTATAATCCTTCTCAATTAGTGTTTACTGGGAATATTCAGTCCTATTATAAATTGACTATCTATTATATTATCATAAAGTAACTTAATAGTTCTGAGATCCCTGTAAACAAGCTCTATTGAGTAGTATTCATAGTATAGGCCCTAGTCAAAAGTAATGCACTATATAGGGAATAGGGTACCATTTGAGATGCAGCCATAGATGTCTGATGTCTTGTTCTCTCTGTATTACAGACTGATGATAATCTGTGTCGTTACCTGGCTGAGGCAGTTGCCCGCTGCTGCATGTGCGGCAGTAACAGGGTATCGTTTGGGGAGGCTGTTGCCCCCTCGTTCGTTAACTGAAGTCCAAGGACTCCTCGGTCCACCAGACCGCAGCTCAGAGCCTGTTCCAGAACCCCAGCAACTACATCACCATGCACGAGAACAGAGTGGTGAAGGTATGTTCACTTCTTTGCTCACAAGCACTTGTCCTTTCCACACCTAGTGGTCAAGGTACTGATTGGTAATTGATTCCGGGCTGTGTCGCAGCCGGCCGCAACCCAGGAGACCCATGAGGCAACGCACGATTGGCTCAGCGTCGTCCGGGTTAGGGGAGGGCTTGGCTGGTTGGGATGTCCTTGTCCCATCACGCTGTAGCGCCTCCTGTGGCGGGCCTGGTGCATGCACGCTGACATGGTTGCCAGTTGTACTGTGTTTCCTAAGACACATTGGTGCGGCTGGCTTCCGGGTTAAGCATGCAGTGTGTCAAGAAGCAGTGCGACTGTGCAGGGTCATGTTTCGGAGGACGCATGGCTCTCGACCTTCGTCTCTCCCGAGTAAATATGGGAGTTGTAGCGAGGTGACAAGACTGCAACTGCCAATTGGATATCACAAAATTGGTGAGAAAAAAAGGTAAAAAGTAAAAAATACATATATTTTCATTAATATCTTTGCTCAAGATCCTTTCCTCCGAGCATTCTCCTCACACCTTCATAAACTTTCTTTAAATGTTTAATTTTAACTAAAGAAGTGTTAAACAAATCTAAATATATGGCTACTTTGAAGAATCTCAAATATAACATATATCTTGATTTGTTTAACACTTTTTTGGTTATTACATGATTCCATATGTGTTATTTCATAGTTTTGATGTCTTCGCTATTATTCTACAATGTTGAAAATAGTAAAAAATAAAGAAAAACCCTTGAATGAGTAGGTGTGTCCAAACTTTGACTGGTACAGTAATTCCTTTAGATTTTCAGTATAATGTAATTGCACATAGTTATTTTTTGCATTTTAGTTGGTGTTTTGAGACAAAATACTTAATCAGCATTGATGAAAAAGTCTCTGAGCCCCATCACTCTACTTTGTTTTAGTGATGTGTGAAAACATTGGTAATAAACGCTGAAAAGCTGTAACTATTTTCAGAGCCTTTGACCAACGGAGCAGAAACAAAGCTAGTTTTATTCTTGTCCGAAACATGACTCCACTTTCTAACCGTCATGGGAATTCAGCAAAGCAAACAACTCAGTGTGTGCAAAGTGCCACTTCCCTTGTAGACCCTAGATGCCATTACAGAGCAAGTCAAAAGGCTGTATCTTGGGTAACTGTTGCTAGGAGTTGTCCCCTGACATGAGAGCAGAATGCAGCAGTGACATGTTTTAGGCCCAAGGAACAGGGCCACAGTTGTCTAGAGCTAAAGGAGAACAACACTATGTTATGGGGGATACTTCAATGTTCTTTTGTCCTAATCCATAATTGACTCAGAATAGGGACAGTACGTGTTTCATACAGAATAATATTCTTTATTATTTTCATTTTCCAAAGCTTTTTCCTAACTAGTCATGTTTATATTTATGTGACATTAATGTAAATATTTGAAGCTTAGATTAAACTGTGTTTAAATGTCATGTCGTAGAGAACAGTGTAATGCAATGTTTGGGAAAATGTTCCAGTTTTTTTTCTAATTCAATCACATTTCTTTCAGAACAGGATTTTCACACAAGAAATCTTTTGTGACCACATAGTTTTTTTTTTCAACAACAACTGCGATATAAATTTAAGAAGTGGTTCTACCATTGCAGCCAAATATTTGTTCCCATGTTCATTTAATGGTGTACTTTAGCTTGATCTGCTGTTGCAGTGTATGTGGTTCAACGCTAGCCATGATTGGTAGCTGGACTGAACATTGGGTGTTCCGAAAGAGTAATGTCCAATTTGCAAAAGTCGTTAAGCAGAATATTTTTTTTGTAGTTCAAGCCACAACAAAACCTGGACAGCTGTGTGAGTGTGTTTGTGTTTCTGTATGTACACATGTTTGTGTACGTGTGTGCGTGTCTGCTCGCCCTGCATACCACCCTGTTAATCAGTCTCTTTCTGTGTGCCCTTATTAATGTACCCAGTGCAGAGTGAGTTGTTTCAACACAAATCCAAAATGTATTTTGGGGATTTTAAAGAGCTTAATTAAGAAAGAAAGGCAGGCCACGTTACGTTACACCACTATTGCGTGTTTAAATTGTTGTTCATCTGAGCAGTTAAAGGAAACACACACATGGCAGCTGCATCTGACTGGATTCATACTAACAGTCTGTGGATGTATACCTGCCTGACGCCTGGAAACATTACAGCACCAGAGCCTGTCTGTAGTCAATCAATCAATCAAATGCATTTGTGAAGCCCTTTTTACATCAGCAGATTTCACAAAGTGCTTATGCAGATACGCAGCCTAAAAACCCCAAAGAGCAAGCAGTGCAGATGTAGAAGCACGGTGGCGAGGAAAACCCCCCTAGGAAGACAGGAAGAAACTTAGGGAGGAACCAGGCCCTGACGGGTGGCCAGTCCTCAGTATTGCCCCACTGGGAACACATTGGTTGAATCAACGTTGTTTCCATGTCATTTCAATGATTTTACGTTGACCCAGAGGAGAATAGATGTTGAATTGATGTATGTGCCCAGTGGGGTAACACTAAGTGAGACATTGAGGCCTGGCCGCATTATGTAGGGCCGGCAGGTAGCCTAGTGGTTCAAGCGTTGGGCCAGTAACCAAAAGATTGCTGGGATTGAATCCCCGAGCTGACAAGTTAAAAACCTGTTGTTCTTTCTCTGAACAAGGCAGTTATCCCACTGTTCCCCGGTAGTCAGTCAATCTAAATAAGAATTTGTTCTTAACTGACTTGCCTAGTTAAATAAAGTCTATATAAAAAAAATGTACATCCTGCTTATGATCTATGGATTGGTGTGTTAAAACAATATTTCCTAACCTTGTTTGAGTGGGGTTTATCGAGGAGCTCTTTCTGTAATGTTACATTCGGTCTAATTTACGGCGGAGTGTAAAATTCAAGACTGCCTCTTGTATTATTGCAACCATATATCAAAGGGTATTTTCTCTGCCATTGAAAAGCTCTCAAAACATGTACAACCACAAGTAGTATAATGCTTTTGTAGGATTCTCTCTCTCTCTCTTTCTCTCTCTCTCTGCACTCAGAGTACTGTAACTTTCCTCCCCAGCATTCTTAATGGTGTATAACACAGTCCCCTAAGCTTAGCAGAGGAAATTAAGCATTGAAAAGAAAGTATTTTACACTGGAAAAGACATTAGTGATCTGTCTGAGTTTTTTCGCTTCTTTTTTTTCTGTCCCTCGGTCTTAAAATATCCAAATGCTATTTCATTGCATCTCGTCAAATTTCATAAACTGTATTTAAACCTTAAAGCAACTTTTAATGTTGCATGAAAAATATGAAAACATCCTTATATGAGCAGAGTTAATACCCCAAAACTATGTTTTTGTGTTTGCCTCGGTGATTTCATTAGGTGTACAAAATGCTTCACTTAGAGGTTTTGTGTTTTGTCACTGTGTTATTGTGGGATTTGCCACTGTGTTATTGTGTGTTTTGTCCTGCATTCCGTTCCCTGGTTCTATTGGGCAGCTCTGTGAACAAGTTCAGGAATGAGGAGCTTTCGGGGGCTGCTAGCTTTCCCAGAGGAAGTGTGTACCAGGGCTAAGCAGAAAAAGTGCCAAGATGAATTGCCCTTCCCGTTTGATTTGACATCTACACTTGGTATCTCACAGTTTTATAAGGATGGTGCTTGATTTTGTCCCTTGTACAAAATCAACACACCCTCCTCTTTGCTTTACGTTGCTTCCAGAGGGCTGGGGATTGTTTGCTGAAACCATAAATCCTTGTGGACAGCTTCAGACAACTTTCTGTATTAAAGAGGCTCTTTCACAAGAAAGCTTTGTGAAGTAAATTGATGTAAATTACAAAATGCAGATGGTAATTGTTGGTAATTTTCAACTGAAGGTATTCCAGAAATTGGCCGTTGCCATCTCGTAGCTGGTATGTATTTTATGGCTTTAATCTCTAAATGAGAAAAATGTTGTGCTGTTGTTGCCACGGGTGCTCTACACTCCTCCTGTGCTTTGCTTTGCACTGTCTGTGTTTTCATTTTCTGTGTACTGTATGCTCAAAGTAAACGAGTGAACAAGAAAAGGGAGAGAGGGGATAGAATAAAGAGAGAGTGGGAGAAGAAGGTAGAGTGAAAGAGTGAGTGAAAGCAGCAGTCAGGAAAAAAACACTGCAGCAAATATTTCTGAAGTTTCCTCTTAGTCATGCTTTATCTGTAACAGGATTTCAGGTTGTGGACTGGATGTGGTGAGCAGATGATACCCCTAGTACACGCCACTGGAGCTGCTCTGTGCAACTAGCTACTGTACTGTATGTTTGAAATATGTAGTGTGTTATGTGTTACGCTGCCTAGTGCTGTGACTCCAGCCTCTCTCTAATGTCTGGTCTGGGATGAGGAGGGATGTCCAGTCCAGCAGCTCTCTCAGGTTGGATATGTGTGTGTGGAACCAGTATAGATTTAGACTAAGTCTTACAGTACAGTAAACCTTCCTTGAGGCAACCCCCCCCTAGTCAATGATTTGAACGCTACTGACAGAGAGAGATGGGGGGGACTGCTAAACGGTCCTGGCTCAGTTGAGGCCGTAGGGAATTTTGTTTACCTTGACTTCCCTCAGTAAGTCCCCTTCCCATCGGCCTAGAGCTCAGCTCAGCTAAATGCGGCCTGTTTGAGCTGTTCGCTCACAGCGTGGAAGGCGCAGGGGCCTGAAACACAATGTTTGCATCCCAAATGGCGCCCTATTAGTGTACTACTTTTGACCAGGGCCCAGATCAAATGTAGTGCACTATATAGGGAATAGGGTGCCATTTGGTATATATTCATGGGAACACTGGGCCAGGAGGACAGAAGTTCCAGGACCAGTCCTGTAATGCCTGGTTGGTTGTCAGACCCAGGTGCTTTCATGGAGGATTTAGAGACCCCAACTCTTCAGGAAACAGAAGCCCAACACCGGAGCACTTAACTCCTTCATGTGTGACAGGAGGGGAGGCAGGTAACCTAGTGGTTAGAGCTTTGGACTTGTAACCAAAAGGTTGCAAGATCAAATCCCCATGCTGACAAGGTAAAAATCTGTTGTTGAATATTGCATTCATTTAAGCAAATTGCAGGTGTTTTGGCAGGTGTGCGAAAGAGTGAGTACAATTGTATACAATTTCCACAATAACTATATGCACATGGCTTGCTGATCAAAACTGATGAGTTGATTCTCAGTGAAATTGTCGTACTCTTCATAACTTCTTTCATCGTGTGAGCCAATCACATGCAAAATTATCCATTCAATTATCAAAATCTGTCAGACATGCATGTATATTCCATAAATATCTATGACATGAAACGTTTGTGATCTCTGCTAAATTGGCAAATGACCTGCCAGGTGACATAGTAATGAAATAGGAATCACAATCTCACCAATCAACCAATCAAATTTGGAAGCATATATATGGAGCTTGCACAATCACTACCATTTTTTAACACGGAGGAACAACACAACCCTGAACAGCAGCTACATGCTCGTGGAAGTGAAAAAAGAAGATGTGTAAGAATGCGTGGTGGTGAAGACATAATAAAGGAAGAGGTAGAATGCAAAGAATAAGAGTCCCTGATGAAATCAAAGCCACAATTGTGGGACATGTCATAAACCACGGTCTTACAATGGAGGAGGCTGGTCATAGTGTTCAGCCTAATGTAAACAGGTCCACAGTGTCATCAATTGTGCAAACATTCCGTAGGGAAAACAGGTAAATATGTACAGATTATTTTACTTTCGTTACAAGATTTCATTTACAACAATAGAGAAACTATTGTAAAGGTAAATGCAAGTCTGAAAATCACAATGTACCTTAAGATATGTATGAGGAATATACAGTAATACAGCAAAATTTGAATACAATATACTACTCTGTAGCACGATGTATTTGTGAATTCTACATGTCATATATAGGACTGCACAACGACCTCATGCTGTTGGCAGAGCAGCAGTATTCAGCCATCAGCAAGAACAAGACATTTGCAACATGGTCACAGCCAACAATTCCGTCAGGCTAAGAGAGATCCAAAGTGCAATCATATATGACAACAATATATTCGCAAAAATCAATTCTGTCAGAATTTCCACTATAGACAGAGTTTCAAAAAAAAAAATCAAATGACTATGAAACAACTCTACTAGGTGCCATTTGAGAGGAATAGTGACTGATTGAAGGAGCTGCGGTACCAGTATTTTCAGGTAGGAGTTGTGGTACCAGTATTTTCAGGTAGGAGCTGTGGTACCAGTATGTCCAGGTAGGAGCTGTGGTACCAGTATTTTCAGGTAGGAGCTGTGGTACCAGTATGTTCAGGTAGGAGCTGTGGTACCAGTATGTTCAGGTAGGAGCTGTGGTACCAGTATGTCCAGGTAGGAGATGTGTTACCAGTATGTCCAGGTAGGAGCTGTGGTACCAGTATTTTCAGGTAGGAGTTGTGGTACCAGTATTTTCAGGTAGGAGCTGTGGTACCAGTATGTCCAGGTAGGAGCTGTGGTACCAGTATTTTCAGGTAGGAGCTGTGGTACCAGTATGTTCAGGTAGGAGCTGTGGTACCAGTATGTCCAGGTAGGAGCTGTGGTACCAGTATGTTCAGGTAGGAGCTGTGGTACCAGTATGTTCAGGTAGGACCTGTGGTACCAGTATGTTCAGGTAGGTCCTGTGTTACCAGTATGTCCAAGTAGGAGCTGTGGTACCAGTATTTTCAGGTAGGAGTTGTGGTACCAGTATTTTCAGGTAGGAGCTGTGGTACCAGTATGTCCAGGTAGGAGCTGTGGTACCAGTATTTTCAGGTAGGAGCTGTGGTACCAGTATGTTCAGGTAGGAGCTGTGGTACCAGTATGTTCAGGTAGGAGCTGTGGTACCAGTATGTCCAGGTAGGAGCTGTGGTACCAGTATGTCCAGGTAGGAGCTGTGGTACCAGTATGTTCAGGTAGGAGCTGTGGTACCAGTATGTTCAGGTAGGACCTGTGGTACCAGTATGTTCAGGTAGGTCCTGTGGTACCAGTATGTCCAAGTAGGAGCTGTGGTACCAGTATGTTCAGGTAGGAGCTGTGGTACCAGTATGTCCAGGTAGGAGCTGTGGTACCAGTATATTCAGGTAAACCATTGGTGTGCACATGGTATATTGTACAGTGAGTTTTACTGTACTTCAATGATGCCTGTATATATTTCTTGAAGTTGTAAATACCCATAAGAACAGAAAACATTTATACTTTACTAAACTGTGTAATTCTAGAATAGGCTATGTGAAACAAACCTTCTATTTTGTTGCTATATAGAGAATAATGGAGCTGGAAGGACATGAAATGACCCACATTCTTGTTTTTGTGGACTCGGCTGGGTTCAATCTGGCCAAAGGCAGGAGGCGTGGATACAATCTCATTGGACACCGAGTCACAATTGCCACAACAGGCCAACGTGGGGGCAACATTACAATGTGTGCTGCCATTTCTGAGAATGGTGTGAGCACACATATTCCACACATTGGGCCCTATAACACCCAACTTCTCCTGGCCTTCCTAAATACACTTTACAGAGACCTAATACCAGAACACCAAAGAGGTTTAGTTAGACCAGATTTGCCATATTATGTAATTGTGTGGGATAATGGTCGGCTTCCACCGAACCAACATTGTTAGGAAATGGTTTGCTGCACATGAAAGGATAACAATGGAGTTCCTTCCCACCATCCTCCCCTTTCCTGAATCCGAAAGAAGAGTTTTGTTCAGCATGGAGGTGGAAAGTATATGACTATCAGGCACAAGATCAGATGTCTCTGTTAGATGCCGTGAATGCCGTTTGTGAGGACATCACAGGCGATCATTGCAGGGGATGGTTGAGCCACGCAAGGAGATTTTCCCCCCGGTGCATCACAAGGGAAAACATCAGATGTGATGTTGACGAAAGTCTCCGGCCAGACCAACAAGAGCAACAGGATGTCCACCAAGAAGATGGGAACTTGTAGTGTTACGTACTGTGAGGAGGTACAATTTATTGTTTTTTTGCATGGCAAATTTTCTGTTCACTATATATGACTTTACATGTCAGAAATATGTAAAAATGGACATGCAAATGTTCTGTTTACATGTAACACATTGCTACAAATATACATTTGCTGTATACATACAAATGTGCATATCCTTTTTCTGTGTACTACAGTATTGACTTTTCCCAGTAAACTTTGACCTACTGTTGAAATCGGTATCTAAAAAGCTCAGTGTGATTGATACACAATAGCATTCAGCTAGACAAAACTGAAATTATTGTATAGTACAGTAAGTAGTCAGTGTCAGAACAGAACTGAAATGTGTATATAACAAACACTTCCAGGGTTGACTGCCATGTTGAAAAAACATCTAAACATTTTAACCAGTACGGCTCACATGATGACAAAAAACATTTTAATTTTGGTGGCATTGGCCAATTTAATGACACAATAACTTGGATTTGAAGCATGAATTAAATGTTTTGGGTGAGTTACTACATTTTGCAGACATGCAATAGAATTGGGATGTCTCATAAAACAGTTGTGACAATTGCACTTACAGTTTAGAGAATGTTAAGACTGTTTAAGAAAATGAGCCAAAGCGATTGAGAAAACATTATTTCTAAAAACCAGCTGAAAATCCAGTGTTTTTATGTTAAAGAGTTTTGTTCTATTTAAGTCTTCTATGATATATATAAAGTGTAATATTGGGATACAAAACTTAAAATGGAATACATTTAAATATCTGACATGCTCCAGGTGTTTTTTTTAAAGCCCATAACCATGTGTGTGAGTTGTATACTTTTGTTTCAGAGTAGATTGTTTAAGACTACCAAGAAACACTCTGTGTGACCCTGATTTAGCCCACTGCAGTAAAAGGTTAAAAACCTCAGACCCTCTTGATTCCTTTCTCAAACCAGGGTAGTGCGAGTGTTCATGTTACCGCGGTTTGGTAATATTCTAACAAGTGGTGCATTATAGTCTTTGAGATCCCAGCTGGGGAGGAGGAGGAAGAGAGGGAAAAGAAATGCAAAGAGAGACATGCTTATCTTAGCCTAGCTGTGGGCTTGGGGAGACCTTATTTGGCCACGTCTGAATAACATGCTACGAAGTTGGCAAAACGTTGATTCTGGCACTTTGCAGGCATCCTCTCTTTTCACAAAAGAGACTTGTGTGTATAAAGTTTGCATTTCAAAGGTGTTTTGGATGCTATTAAAAAACAACAACATATAAACTAGTGTTACTGGCACAGAAACACTAAGTGATACACTGATGCAATGAAAGTGACTAGTATTCATAGGACAACATCCTTTTTTTTAAATGTCCAAATCAGGGAACTAATGGGAATAGAAGGGAATGGCAGTATTATTTTCTCAGCTTTTTGGGGGTTTTGAATGCTTGCCCAGAGTGTGTCTGTTTGTGTGCTCACTGCTCATAGAGGAGATAGAAGCCTCATCTTTCATCTGTTTTCCTTTCACTATTTATCTTTGAGCAGAACATTCTGGGAATGTCTTTTTCTCTGCTCACTGGCACTGCGCTAGGCCGCTAGCTAACCACACAAATGTGCGGAGCAGGATTTTAAATTTACATGTTTCACAGTCAGAGTTCAACCTCAACCTCCCATTGACTTACATTATGAACACAATGATAACATGGGAACAGAACAGAGACAAGTACTGCTCTGTAAAGATCAGCCCAGTACTGACCTCCCTATCAGGGCCAAGGGCAGGCTGGTTCAAACAGTTGGAGATAAGAGTCAATGAGGCATGATGTGAGGGTCTACTAGATGGCAGAGATTCACATTAAGGTGCGTGCACACACACACACACACACACACACACACACACACACACACACACACACACACACACACACACACACACACACACACACACACACACACACACACACACACACACACACACACACACACACACACACACACACACACACACACACACACTCTATATATTAATCAATATATAGACCTCTTAAAGGCCCAGTGCAGTCAAAAACATGATTTTTCTTATATATTTCCACACTATGTTAGATTTGTGAAATTGTGATCATGCCAATTTAGTGTAAGAGCTGGCTGATATTTCAGCCTGTTCTGGTGGAATTTAGTTTTGGGCCTGGTGTCATCACCAGGTGGTAATTGAGTGAATAGACCACTAAGAAAGACAGTTCCAAACCTCTCTGACATGAAGAGCTATTTTCCAGTTTTCCCCTCCCCACTCAGACCACACCCAGACAGTCCTAGCAAAATTATAGCTTGATAAATTGCTCTTTCTAAGAAGCTATTTCTGTGTCTTTTTCACCCTTTTAATTGAAAACAATCACAGTAGGAATGTACTCTCTCTGAGATATATACACTGCTCAAAAAAATTAAGGGAACACTTAAACAACACAATGTAACTCCAAGTCAATCACACTTCTGTGAAATCAAACTGTCCACTTAGGAAGCAACACTGATTGACAATACATTTCACATGCTGTTGTGCAAATGGAATAGACAACAGGTGGAAATTATAGACAATTAGCAAGACACCCTCAATAAAGGAGTGGTTCTGCAGGTGGTGACCACAGACCACTTCTCAGTTCCTATGCTTCCTGGCTGATATTTTGGTCACTTTTGAATGCTGGTGGTGCTTTCACTCTAGTGGTAGCATGAGACGGAATCTACAACCCACACACGTGGGTCAGGTAGTGCAGCTCATCCAGGATGGCACATCAACGCGAGCTGTGGCAAGAAGGTTTGCTGTGTCTGTCAGCGTAGTATCCAGAGCATGGAGGCGCTACCAGGAGACAGGCCAGTACATCAGGAGATGTGGAGGAGGCCGTAGGAGGGCAACAACCCAGCAGCAGGACCGCTACCTCCGCCTTTGTGCAAGGAGGAGCACTGGTAGAGCCCTGCAAAATGACCTCCAGCAGGCCACAAATCTGCATGTGTCTGCTCAAACGGTCAGAAACAGACTCCATGAGGGTGGTATGAGGGCCCGACGTCCACAGGTGGGGGTTGTGCTTACAGCCCACCACCGTACAGGACGTTTGGCATTTGCCAGAGAACACCAAGATTGGCAAATTCACCACTGGCGCCCTGTGCTCTTCACAGATGAAAGCAGGTTCACACTGAGCACGTGACAGACATGGCAGAGTCTGGAGACGCCGTGGAGAACGTTCTGCTGCCTGCAACATCCTCCAGCATGACCGGTTTGGCGGTGGGTCAGTCATGGGGTGGGGTGGCTTTTCTTTGGGGGGCCGCACAGCCCTCCATGTGCTCGCCAGAGGTAGCCTGACTGCCATTAGGTACCGAGATGAGATCCTCAGACCCCATGTGTGACCATATGCTGGTGCGGTTGGCCCTGGGTTCCTCCTAATGCAAGACAATGCTAGACCTCATGTGGCTGGAGTGTGTCAGCAGTTCCTGCAAGAGGAAGGCATTGATGCCATGGACTGGCCCGCCCGTTCCCCAGACCTGAATCCAATTGAGCACATCTGGGACATCATGTCTCGCTCCATCCACCAACGCCACGTTGCACCACAGACTGTCCAGGAGTTGGCAGATGCTTTAGTCCAGGTCTGGGAGGAGATCCCTCAGGAGACCATCCGCCACCTCATCAGGAGCATGCCCAGGCATTGTAGGGAGGTCATATGGCACTTGGAGGCCACACACACTACTGAGCCTCATTTTGACTTGTTTTAAGGACATTACATCAAAGTTGGATAGTGTGGTTTTTCACTTTCATTTTGAGTGTGACTCCAAATCCAGACCCCCATGGGTTGATAAATTTGATTTCCATTGATAGTTTTTGTGTGATTTTGTTGTCAGCACATTCAACTATGTAAAGAAAAAAGTATTTAATAAGAATATTTAATTCATTCAGATCTAGGATGTGTTATTTTAGTGCTCCCTTTATTTTTTTGAGCAGGGTAGGGTTTGACCTGGGGCGGCAGGGTTGCCTAGTGGTTAGAGCGTTGGGCTAGTAACCAAAAGGTTGCAAGTTCGAATCCCCGAGCTGACAAGGTACAAATCTGTCGTTCTGCCCCTGAACAGGCAGTTAACCCACTGTTCCTAGGCCGTCATTGAAAATAAGAATTTGTTCTTAACTGACTTGCCTAGTAAAATAAAAGGTAAAATAAATAAAAAATATATATATATATATATATATACCAGTTAAGTCATGCTAAGGCACAGAGACCAGAGAGCTAAACCATTGGAGAGGCAGGCATACCGTTTCATGAAATGTGTCTGAATCAATTTAGTGAGGGGGAGTTAGTTGTTTACGAAGGTCTTAAAGTAGGATAATTTTCTTTGTATGCAGGACACTGTTTAGAATATTGTTTGCTGTGTTACTTAAATGATCACCAAGAATGTGTCGTTTCAACACCAAAACGTAGGGACACAATTGGTTGACTGCTCATACACGCTTCCAAAGCCTGGTTCAACATATTCTTGCTATACAAGACTTCAACTACAAAAGTTGCTATTTTACAGAGCTTTAAAGCTTACTTTTGAGTTAGGCCTCAAACTTTAGAGAATGAAAAGTACCTAGAATATACTGGATGATTAATGCACTGTCAAGTATACATTTTGTTTGGGACATTTTGTTTGGGACATTTTGTTTGGGGCTTTGGAGTGTTTAGTTCAGAGATTTGAAGTAACCTGTTTTGTTTATTATTGATGCAAACCAGAAAGAATCAAAACTAAGTTGTGCGGCACACCATTGTGATTTAATGAAGGAGCACACATTGAACACATTTAAAATGTCCATTGTGCCAGAGTATTTGTGCCTGCATTTACTTTGATTTTGATTTGGCACTGCAGCTGCCCACAAGCTTGATGTAGTCTCTTTTTAAACACGAAAAAAGCAAAGATACCATACTAAAACCCAGATAGTTTTTTTATTTGGCAGGCTCCTCCATTTGGGTTCCTGAGAGGCGCAGCGTTCTAAGGCACTGCATCTCAGTGCAAGAGGCATCACTACAGTCCCTGGTTCAGATCCAGGCTGTGTCACATCCGCCCGTGATTGGGAGTCCCATAGGGCGGCGCACAATTGGCCCAGCGTCATCCGGGTTTGCCCGGGGTAGGCCATCATTGTAAATAAGAATTTTGTTCTTAACTGGCTTGCCTGTTTAAATAAAATAAAATAATCTCCATAGGTTTACATGTTGTGACAGTATAATAAGTAACTCTTTCGAACACAATAAAAACGTTTGAATGTATTTGATGTAAAAAAACAAAATGTGGGGCCCCCAAAAAGAACATGTTCAGCAAACAGATCAAACAGCAGATCCATTATACAAGCAGCAGTAATAGTCGGATATAATCTGACCTTTGGAGTAGGTTTTTAATGCCTAGCTCTGCTGCTGCATGCTAGACAAATGCTTTCATCTGAACAAACTTTGCAGAGAGAGGCAGGCAGACGTGCTGCTTGCAGCTGTAACCCATGTCCCTTGCTCATGGCCTGGTTAGGAGGTTAAAGAGCGACAAACAGTGAGAGAGAGAGACACACGGAGGAGCCTGTCACAGACAAGTCACAGCTACCGTATACTGTGCATTCTAGCATGGGTGGCAGTGTGTGTGCACTAGCAAGTAGCATCTGACTTTGCACAAACTACTTGATACTTACAACACTTTCCATTATCAAGAGATTTACAGTGTCAGTGTAAGTGTCATATCACCTCTGATTCACCAACTGCTTCCTTACATGAATGAATGAGATTGAATAGAATGTAGTGACTTTAACCCTGTAATCCCCCCCCGCTGTACTGATGATGAGTATGATGATGGTTAACATTGTCCTCTCCTCCCTCCTCCCTGCTCATTTAGTTCCTGCTAGGTATGATAGGCTCCACTGACGAGGTCCTTCTGGAGGCAGCCGCTGTCTGTGTGGCTAACATCCGCCGTCTTTGCCCTGGCCAATAAGAAGGCACGATGCGGTTAACCAATCACAACCACAACGACCTCCCCAGCAGCTACTGTGTCCTCATCATCACCTCTTATTGCTGATTGGATGTCATGGGTCCAGATGTACTCCAGTAGCCTTCCATCCGCAGAGACTTTTCTCACTATGCCTCTATCCTTTCCGCCCATCCCACAGAATATAGGTGTGATTCAAATCAAATATGATGAGTGGTGCATGTGTATTTATGTCCCTTCTTCCTTCTGCCTCCATCTGTCATAGTGGGAAGCTTTTAGTCCATGCTACCCATGAATTTAAATGATTATTTCATTTGGGGGTCAAGCAAACATATAGGACCTACAAACATGTGTGCCCATGCCAGATGCCCCATCCCTGTACCTGAGAGTGAAGAGGTTTAGAGCATGTATTGTTCAGTCACATTCCTTACGTAATAAACATGAGACACTGATATCTAAACAAGACCACATCTGGTTGTGTTACTCACTTCAACACATGCACCTTAAAACTGAAAATATGTCTGTGAATCACAGGGAACACAAACACAGACACAACCTTCAATGATTCATTGAGAGATATTGGGAACATAATAATGCATTGTTGGGTCGGTATATATTAGGTTTGCTTATTTGCTCAACAGTCTGTCTGTCTGTATACAAAATCAAGAAGATATTCTCGTAAATGTTGAATGATACTCATAAATTCAATCAACATTGACGTAAACGGGCAGAATACGGCGATAACATCTCAGAATATAATAGAAGGTCCCTCCTGCACTACAAATATGAGTAAATATGAATCTTAACATGTAATTGGTATGAGCAGTTTCCCTATTAATCACAATTACCTAATGTATTATCTGTTGCATTATGGGTAGACATGGCCATTATAAGTAATTGGGAAAATGTATATTTGAAATGTCCTCATTATTTTTGCCTGTAAAAAAAGTATTTGTGGGCACTGGGACCACCTTAGAACCAAAAAACTAGTGTGGCATCTGCTCAACAATACCCATTAAACGACTCATACGTGACCAGAATCTTTCTAAGATCCAATAACTATTGCTGCCTATTTATACAAATAATGACATGAATAAAAAAGAGAGAATGTATTGCTTTTTTATTGAATAGAAAACAAAACATAACAAACGTGAAGGGATTCAATAAGAAGAATGAATTGCTGCTTATGCTCAGACATCCCTACTTGTGTGGTAGGAAACTTGATGAGTGAGTATGTTCTCCTCCTCCTCTGTCTTGTGTCCAGTGTCCTTAGTCAAAACAGGCCATGTTAGTTTCCATTGTTTTACAATAGGCTGCATTCAGGCAGGCTATGGCTGCTCCACCTCTCCTCTGGTCTGGCTGCTCCAGTGTCCTGGTCCTAATTAGCCTCCCAGGCTTACTGTAGCACTGAGCCACCGAGCCACTGGAGGCATCCCAAATGGCACCCTATTTCCTATATCGTGCACACGGCTCTGGTCAAAAGTAGTGCACTACACAGGGAATAGGGTTCCATTTGGGACACACCCACTGAGACTACTGACTCCTCCTGACTCCCATAAAACATTTCAAGGGACTTTCATCATTAATAATATCAGCCTGGCTGAGCTAATATTGAAAATTAGCAAAACATCAAAAATATGTGGTCGAGAAATCTTCATCACTCTTGTGATGTTTTAAACAGTACCAGCTGTCACCGGGGGTTACTGTGGGAGCACGGAGACAGAGAGGAGAGAGTGAACTTTAACTTGATTACTCTGAAGAGAGAGCTCCTTCCAAAAATCTGAATGAGGAGCTGGAGCTGGGCTGAGGAAGGCCATTGTATCGAAATGATTCAAAACAAATAAATTCCCCAGTGATTAATGGCACTTTCATTGCTCATGCAGATGCACTTTACGACCTTTCAAAAAACATGCCATATCCGAAAACAGATTTTTAGGAAACGTTTAAATGAGAAGCATTTGGTAACCTAAACAAGCAGATGCTTGAGCAAGCCCCTCATGTTGTGTTCTGTCTCTCTGTTTCTCTGTATTTCTCTCTCTCTCTCTCTCTCTCTCTGCCTCTTTCTCTCTCTGTTTCGCTCTCTCTGTTAAGTGTTTAAATTTGGAGGTTGCTGACTGGAAGGATATGCATAACTAACATCATTAAACAAATGTTGCATGTTCTGCTGAAGGAAAGGAATTTATGAGATGTACAACTCCACTACATGTTTTAGCCATTGGAGAGGAGGGGCAGATGCACTGCTGCCTGGGAGTTCAAGGGGCATAGCATTATCCACAGTGCTTAAAAATAAAATATATATATTCCTCTTGTTCACGATGTCTTCCCAATGTATGCTGCTCAGTCAAGGTGACTAATTAACCAATTGAAAGCATCCTCCTTGTTATCTTCAATAAATAATGTGTTTCTTGTCTTGACTGTGTTTCTGAGCCCTGTGCTGCACTTTGAAGAACATCAGGGAAAGGAAAGGGAAGTAATAACTAGTAAGATGGTTTCTCTGAGCTCTGGTCCTCTGGCCCATTGGTCATAAACCCACAGTTCAGTTGAGTGTATTAGCGGAGCCACAATCCCTCTGAGAAAGGAAACTGCCATTTTCTGTAGCCTGTTGGCTGGCACAGGTACATTATTCATGGAAAATTAGAGGTTGTGTCTCCACGCCTTGGCAGAGGCAGCAATTACGTCTGGTCAGTCCCTTCCCTTTAGTCGCCATCACTGGAGATTCTGTCCTGCTTATGGCTTCATTGACAGGGGACAGACATAATGGAGGGATATCCCTGACTGTTGTTGACCGGTCTGTTGTTCCCAGGTTCAAGGAAATGTGAAGGCCTGTCTGCCACACCCGCTAGACTGACTAGTACCTCTGACCGATAGCATGACTCTGCTGCACAATACACGCACAGTCCAGACTTCGTACTACTGTAATTCTCTATAGGTCAGGTGATGGGCTTAACCAAGGTTCAAAGGTCATATTAACTGTTTAATAAATCCTCTTAAGCCTACCCCCTACTTTTTCGAACATTCTGTTAAAAATCGCGCAACATTTTGGCGTCCTGCTACTCATGCCAGGAATATAGTATATGCATATGATTAGTATGTGTGTATAGAAAACACTCTAACGTTTCTAAAACTGGTTAAATCACGGCTGTGACTATAACAGAACGTTGGTTTCATCGAAAAGCGCAGGAAAATCTGATCACTGAAAGTGGAAAAAAATATCCATGCGCCACTTCAACCCATTGTTAAAGGTGAACCGTATTAAATGAGGCCGAGGTTGCAGTACCTACAGCTTCCACAGGATGTATAGAGTCTTCTCATTTGATTCAGATTTGATTCTTGGTAGAACCGACCAAAGGGAACCGATTCCCTCCGACCTCCAACTTGATGTATTGGCCCGGTGTTTTTCCGGACATTTTTTCCAGACGACCAGCTATCAAATTTACATCGCCTCCTGATGATTTTTATCGCTTATTAACGTGTACTAATACCTAAAGTTGCATTAGACAAGTATTTCAAAGTGTTTTGTGAAAGTTTATCGTCAACTTTTTAACTTTTAAAAAATGACGTTACGTTATGAAACGCTATTTTTTTCCGTTTATCACACAGTCTTCATAGATCGATATCTAGGCTATATATGGACCGATTTAATCGAAAAAAAGACCCAGTATTGATTATGGGACATCAAGGAGTGCCAACAAAGAAGATGGTCAAAGGTAATGAATGTTTTATATTTTATTGTGCGGTTTGTGTAGCGCCGACTATGCTAATTATTTTGTTTACATCCCCTACGGGTCTTTTGGGGTGTTACATGCTATCAGATAATAGCTTCTCATGCTTTCGCCGAAAAGCATTTTAAAAATCTGACTTGGTGCCTGGATTCACAACGAGTGTAGCTTTAATTCAATACCAAGCATGTGTATTTTAATGAACGTTTGCGTTTTAACTAATACTATTAGCGTTTAGCGTAGCGCATTTGCATTTCCAGAGCTCTAGTTGGGACGTCTGCGTCTCAAGTAGGAGCAAGAGGTTTTAATATACAATACAAGACAATACATTTAGTAGGAACTGGTAGTGAAATATTGGGATACGAGCTGCTCAACTGTCTCAGAATGGAACACTTCTTTGGAAGTTTCTGAAAACCTCACATCTCCCCAGGTGGCTACTTTGAAAAATATAAAATATATTTAGATTTGTTTTACACTTTTTTGGTTACTACATAATTCCTTATGTGTTATTTCATCGTTTTGGCGTCTTCACTATTATTCTATAATGTAGAAAATAGTTCAAATAAAGAAAGATCCTGGAATGAGTAGTTGAGTCCATACTTTTGACTGGAACTGTATATCAAGCAACTATTTTTTTTTCTCCCACAAGTATTATCATATGAACTACTTTGTATAGATAATTATCAGACTCAAGTTACAAATGCTGGTAAATACTCAAACACATTCGGTTTTTTAAAAAATCACAAAAGTAGTGCACTGGGCCATTACTGGTCCTGTATTAGCAGACAATATAGACCACTTCAGCCCAGGCGAAAAAATATATATGCAAAACAATTGCAGCACCCTGACCCACAAACTACTTCCTGCGGCTATGGGACTCAACACAGCCTCTGTTCTCAATCTGTAAATGGTTTTATATCATATCAGCTCTCTCACACAAACATCTAGGGCCAGCCAGGTCT
Source organism: Oncorhynchus tshawytscha (assembly GCF_018296145.1). NCBI lineage: Eukaryota > Metazoa > Chordata > Actinopteri > Salmoniformes > Salmonidae > Oncorhynchus > Oncorhynchus tshawytscha. Next base: position 1,298,373 of record NC_056457.1, on the reverse strand, counting down.
GTTTGTTGGTTGGTCAGTAGTGTGGTAGCGTGTCGTAACACTCTCCTACTGTTTGCCCAGCGGGCTACAGGCAGTTTTTTTTTCCTACAGTGTTATTGACTTGTTAATTGTTTACTCCATGTGTAACTCTGTGTTGTCTGTTCACACTGCTATGCTTTATCTTGGCCAGGTCGCAGTTGCAGATGAGAACTTGTTCTAAACTAGCCTACCTGGTTAAATAAAGGTGAAATAAAAAATAAAAAAAAATAAAGTGCGACAGTCTCCCTCCCCACGGATCATGTGTCCTCAGAATTCAATATTCCTTCAAAAGGTTAAATACTTCTTGTAATCCACTTGCATTACTGGGTGGTTTCGAGACTTTTTTAATCCTGACGTTCCCATCCATAAAGTGTAAATAACAAGCTGGCCCGACAATAAATAAACAGATAAATTAGTGGGCAAATACCACAGAGTCTGGGTCATGTTTCAGGGCTAGTAGAGTAATGTATCCATAAAGGTCTCAACAATATTAATAAATAATACCTACATTAGTAATAACAGCCCATGTACTTTATAGGGCTTTGAGGTTTGCTCAAAGAGGAAACCTACCTGTGGTTCTACAGACCAAGGAGAGCAGGGCAGTGATGGTTAGGGCATTAGGAAACATTTCCATTAAGGGCAAGAGATTTATAGACAAATATTGCTCAGCCGTTAACCTGTGGTGTTTTATCAATAAAACTGGCATTACCATTGTGTTCACAAAAATGAACTTTTGACCCAAAAGTAATAATTTACTAACATAAAGCTAATATATACTATGATAAACCCAGTCTTTACACCACAAGCTGGAATGATATAGCTGTGATATATACCTTTTGGGAAACACTGATACACTGTAGGCTGCTACTGCACATACTGTACACGTACAGTACCTTGTAAATCTGCTCAGACACATGCAGAGTCACACACACATGCACTAAGACAGAGATGAATTGGCGTAGACACACTCCCACACAGCTGTGAGCCATAAGCCATCCAGATTTTCTTCATTGTTCAGAATCAACCTGAGAGCTGAGCTCCTTGTGGCTCCCCAACAAAAATGATAGAATCCCTGAGCTTTCGTCAGGGTGTTTTCATCAAGCTATCACAGCTCATCTCTGGACAACAGAGGGAGAAACATCAACACAGAGGAATGATACCCAATCAACACATCAACTGTGAGGTATAACAGAACTTCCTACTGAGTACCTGTAACAATGTATTTCTGCACTTTTAAAGACACATTTATACCTGAAATGAGAGACTTTCAGAAGATTATGCTTCAGAGGTAGCTATTCAAATGCAAAATTATTGTGCTCAAGGTTTCTACTCAAAAGCTATATGAGGGCCATTCATTTGATTGCCCTGTCAATCAACCTACCTGTCTCTATTACACCAATAGAATAGAGACAGGCTTCCTGATACATAACCTGTCTCTCATGTTCTGCTCTCCCTCCCCAGAATTGGATCCTGTTTTTCTCCAGCTATGTCCTTCCCCTCCGTGCAATGTGTCACGCTAAAGCACAGCCCAACTTTCTGCTGTCAGTTTCTCAAAGAAAAACACACGTACGGAGTGAGCGGCATGAAATCTTTTGGTCAACGACAAAGATATGAAACAATAAAAGACACATGTGAAATGCATAAAACCTACATATTCAGGAGATTCAAAAGGCATTGATGGATTTTTAGGAGGCCATACAGTATATTTAAAGGTACATAGAAGTAGGAAATGTTAGAAGTGCATAGTGTGCCCAAACATTTACAGTATTCCTTAACACACTATAATTGCCAGAATTGCAAGTCTCAAGGCTACTAATTGCATCTAGGATGTGTCCCAAATTGCCCCCTATTCCCTATATAGTGAACTACTTTCAAAAATAGCAGTGGTGGAAAAAGTTCACAATTGTCATACTTCAGTAAAAGTAAAGATACCTTAATAAAAAATGACTTAAGTAAAAGTGAAAGTCACCCAGTGAAATCCTACTTGAGTAAAAGTCTAAAAGTATTTTGTTTTAAATGTACTTAAGTATCAAAAGTAAATGTAATCACTAAAATATACTTAAGTATCAAAAGTTAAAGTCTAAGGAAATTCTAATTCCTTATATTAAGCAAACCAGATGGTACCATTTTCTTGTTTTTTAAATTTATGGACAGCCAGGGCCACGGTCCAACACTGAGACATAATTTACAAACAAAGCATGTGTTTAGTGAGTCCTTCAGATCAGAGGCAGTACGGATGACCGGAGATGTTCTCTTGATAAGTGTGTGAATTAGATCATTTTATTGTCCTGCTGAGCATTCAAAATGTAAAGAGTACTTTTGTGTGTCAGGGAAAATGTATGGAGTAAATTACACATGATTTTCTTTAGGAATGTAGTGAAGTAAAAGTAAAAGTTGTCAGAAATATAAATAGTAAAGTAAAGTACAGATACCTCAAACACCTACTTATGTAGTACTTTCAAGTATTTTTACTTAAGTACTTTACACCACTGAAAAGTAGTGCATTGTGTAGGGAATAGGGTCGCATTTGGGATATAGCCCGAACAGCCCTGGGTATGCAGCTAGTTTGTGGACACCCCTTCAAATTAGTGAATTTGGTTATTTCAGCCAGACCTGTTGGTGTATAAAATCGAGCACACAGCCAGAAGACATTGGCAGTACTGAAGAGCTCAGTGACTTTCAATGTGGCACCGTCATAGGATACCACCTCTCCAACAAGTCTGATTTGGGTTTGGCGGATGCCGGGAGAATGCTACCTACCCGAATGCATAGTGCCAAATGCAAAGTTTAGTAGAGGAGGAATAATGGTCTGGCACTGTTTTCATGGTTCAGGACCCTTAGTTCCAGTGAAGGGAAATCTTAAAACACTACAGCATATTATATGTGATTATGTGCTTCCAACTTTGTGGCAACAGTTTGGGGAAGGTTCTTTCCTGTTTCAGCATGACAATGCCCGTGCACAAAGCGAGGTCCATACAGAAATGGTTTGTCGAGATCGGTGTGGAAGAACTTGACTGGCCTGCACAGAGCCCTGACCTCAACCCCATCGAACACCTTTGGGATGAATTGGAACGCCAACTGCAAGCCAGGCCTAATCGCCCAACATCAGTGCCCGACCTCACTAATGCTCTTGTGGCTAGAATGGAAGCAAGTCCCCTCAGCAATGTTCCAATGTCTAGTTGAAAACCTTCCCAGAAAAGTGGAGGCTGTTATAGCAGAAAAGGGGAGACCAATTCCATGTTAATGACCATGATTTTGGAATGAGATGTTTGATGAGCAGGTGTCCACATACTTTTGGTCATGTGGTGTACATGTGAAAAGATAGTGCACATCTACAGTGCATTCGGAAAGTATTCAGACCCCTTGACTTTTTTGACATTTTGTTACGTTACAGCCTTATTCTAAAATGGATTAAAAATAAATCAATCCTCATCACTCTGCACACAATATCCCATAATGACAAAGCAAAAATATGTTTATAGAAATGTTTGCAAATGGATTAAAAATAAAAAACAGAAATATCATTTTTACATAAGTATTCAGACCCTTACTCAGTACTTTGCTGAAGCACCTTTGGCAGAAAGTATTCTTGGGTATGATGCTACAAGCTTGGCACACCCGTATTTTTCTCTGCAGAGCCTCTGAAGCTCTGTCAGGTTGGTTGGTGAGCGTTTTTCGATCTCTCCAGAGATGTTCGATCGGGTTCAAGTCTGGGCTCTGGATGGGCCACTCAAGGACATTCAGAGACTTGTCCCGAAGCCACTCCTGCGTTGTCTTGGCTGTGTGCTTAGTGTCGTTGTCTTGTTGGAAGGTGAACCTTCGCCCCAGTCTGAGGTCCTGAGTGCTCTGGAGGAGGTTTTCAACAAGGATCTCTCTATACTTTGCCCCATTCATCTTTCCCTCAACACTGACTAGTCTCCCAGTCTCTGCCGCTGAAAAACATCCCCACAGCAGGATGCTGCCACCACCATGCTTCACAGTAGGGATGGTGCCAGGTTTCCTCTAGACGTGACACTTGGCATTCAGGCCAGAGTTCAATCTTGGTTTCATCAGACCAGAGAATCTTGTTTCTCATGGTCTGAGTGTCCTTTAGGTGCATTTTGGCAAACTCCAAGTGGGCTGTCATGTGCCTTTTACTGAGGAGGGGCTTCCGTCTGGCCACTCTACCAAAAAGGCCTGATTGGTGGAGTGCTGCAGAGATGGTTGTCTCCACAGAGGAACACTGGAGTCACCATCGGGTTCTTGGTCAACTCCCTGACCAAGGCCCTTCTCCAATTGCTCAGTTTGACTGGGGGGCAAACTCTTGGAAGAGTCTTGGTAGTTCCAAACTTCTTCCATTGAAGAACAATGGAAGCCACTGTGTTCTTGGGGACCTTCAATGCTGCAGAAATGTTGGGACCATATATAGACAGGTGTGTGTCTTTCCAAATCATGTCCAATCAATTGAATTTACCATGGGTGGACTCCAATCGAGATGTAGAAACATCTCAAGGATGATAAATGGAAACAGGATGCACCTGAGTTCAATTTCAAGTCTCATAGCAAAAGGTCAGAATATTTATGTAAATAAGGTATTCATGTTTTTATTTGTAAGAAATTGGCACAAATTTTTAAAAAACAGTTTTTGCTTTGTCATTATAAGGTATTGTGTGTAGATTGATGAGGAAACCATTGTAGAATAAGGCTGTAACAAAAATTTGGAAAAAGTTAAGGGGTCTGAATACTTTCTGAATGCGCTGTGCATCCATTTTAGGTGCATAATCCCATACAGTTATTGCAGAATCCTAACTAACGGAGTGGAACCTAACAGGGTGGAAGTTGGAGCCTAAATTAGCTATAGCTCTCTGGGTGATTGAGATTAAGATTGCATAATGGTAAATATTTGAAGAAGACTTGAACTTTTATATAACATTTGATTCATTGTCTCTATAATTTAGCCTAACGGGGTGGAAATGTACCAGTGAGACGAACAGGCTAACATCATAAAACATGGAAAATAGATAAAACCTAGTGTTTCTATTTATTTAGCATTGAACCAAACAAATGATGACACTTCCTGAAGGAGATGTCATTGTGGGAAGGGGCTGTTTTCTTAAAGGAGAATTACTACAAATGAACATGGTGGAAAGTGATATCAGGGACACACAGACAATGTTAAATACAACAATAATAAATAGAATAAATATGAGGGGGATAAAAGAAGAATTTAAATACAGTGAGGGGAAAAAAGTATTTGATCCCCTGCTGATTTTGTACGTTTGCCCACTGACAAAGAAATGATCCGTCTATAATTGTAATGGTAGGTTTATTTGAACAGTGAGAGACAAAATAAAAACAAAAAAATCCAGAAAAATGTATGCCAAAAATGTTATACATGTATTTGCATTTTAATGAGGGAAATAAGTATTTGACCCCATCTCAATCAGAAAGATTTCTGGCTCCCAGGTGTCTTTTATACTCGTAAAGGGAGTGCTCCTAATCTCAGTTTGTTACCTGTATATAAAAGACACCTGTCCACAGAAGCAATCAATCAATCAGATTCCAAACTATCCACCATGGCCAAGACCAAAGAGCTCTCCAAGGTTGTCAGGGACAAGATTGTAGACCTACACACGGTTGAAATGGGCTACAAGACCATCGCCAAGCAGTTTGGTGAGAAGGTGACAACAGTTGGTGCGATTATTCGCAAATGGAAGAAACACAAAAGAACTGTCAATCTTCCTCGGCCTGGGGCTCCATGCAAGATCTTACCTCGTGGAGTTGCAATGATCATGAGAATGGTGAGGAATCAGCCCAGAACTACACGGGAGGATCTTGTCAATGATCTCAAGGCAGCTGGGACCATAGTCACCAAGAAAACAATTTGTAACACACTACGCCATGAAGGACTGAAATCCTGCATCGCCCGCAAGGTCCCCCTGCTCAAGAAAGCAAATATACAGTGGGGCAAAAAATAATTTAGTCAGCCACCAATTGTGCAAGTTCTCCCACTTAAAAAGATGAGAGAGGCCTGTAATTTTCATCATAGGTACACTTCAACTATGACGAACAAAATGAGAAAAACAATCCAGAAAATCACATTGTAGGATTGTTAATGAATTTATTTGCAAATTATGGTGGAAAATAAGTATTTGGTCACCTACAAACAAGCAAGATTTCTGGCTCTCACAGACCTGTAACTTCTTCTTTAAGAGGCTCCTCTGTCCTCCACTCGTTACCTGTATTACTGGCACCTGTTTGAACTTGTTATCAGTATAAAAGACACCTGTCCACAACCTCAAACAGTCACACTCCAAACTCCACTATGGCCAAGACCAAAGAGCTGTCAAAGGACACCAGAAACAAAATTGTAGACCTGCACCATGCTGGGAAGAGTGAATCTGCAATAGGTAAGCAGCTTGGTTTGAAGAAATCAACTGTGGGAGCAATTATTAGGAAATGGAAGACATACAAGACCACTGATAATCTCCCTCGATCTGGGGCTCCACGCAAGATCTCTCCCTGTGGGGTCAAAATGAACACAAGAACGGTGAGCAAAAATCCCAGAACCACACGGGGGGACCTAGTGAATGACCTGCAGAGAGCTGGGACCAAAGTAACAAAGCCTACCATCAGTAACACACTATGCCGCCAGGGACTCAAATCCTGCAGTGCCAGACGTGTCCCCCTGCTTAAGCCAGTACATGTCCAGGCCCGTCTGAAGTTTGCTAGAGAGCATTTGGATGATCCAGAAGAAGATTGGGAGAATGTCATATGGTCAGATGAAACCAAAATAGAACTTTTTGGTAAAAACTCAACTCGTCTTGTTTGGAGGACAAAGAATGCTGAGTTGCATCCAAAGAACACCATACCTACTGTGAAGCATGGGGGTGGAAACATCATGCTTTGGGGCTGTTTTTCTGCTAAGGGGACAGGACAACTCCACCGCATCAAGGGGACGGGCCATGTACCGTCAAATCTTGGGTGAGAACCTCCTTCCCTCAACCAGGGCATTGAAAATGGGTCGTGGATGGGTATTCCAGCATGACAATGACCCAAAACACACGGCCAAGGCAACAAAGGAGTGGCTCAAGAAGAAGCACATTAAGGTCCTGGAGTGGCCTAGCCAGTCTTCAGACCTTAATCCTATAGAAAATCTGTGGAGGGAGCTGAAGGTTCGAGTTGCCAAGCGTCAGCCTCGAAGCCTTAATGACTTGGAGACGATCTGCAAAGAGGAGTGGGACAAAATCCCTCCTGAGATGTGTGCAAACCTGGTGGCCAACTAAAAGAAACTTCTGACCTCTGTGATTGCCAACAAGGGTTTTGCCACCAAGTACTAAGTCATGTTTTGCAAAGGGGTCAAATACTTATTTCCCTCATTAAAATGCAAGTCAGTTTATAACATTTTTGACATGCGTTTTTCTGGATTTTTTGTTGTTGTTATTCTGTCTCTCACTGTTCAAATAAACCTACCACTAAAATTATAGACTGATCATTTCTTTGTCAGTGAGCAAACGTTCGAAATCAGCAGGGGATCAAATACTTTTTTCCCTCACTGTATGTTATTATTTTATGGCTAATATTTATTGTAGAAGTTGATGAATATCACCCAGGGACATGGCAAAAATAATGACATCCACATTAAAACAAATCTAAATACATAACATTCCCTTTCAAGATCCATAATTTTGTGTTTTTAAGGTAAAGGACACTTGATATTATATTTAAAGCCTTTTGGAATCCAGGTTCTACTTTAAATAAGAAGTGATATGTATTTCCTGGGGACAGAAAAGGCGCCACATGGTAGAATGGCACAACTGGTAGATTTAGATATGCTGTTGAAAGGAGGAGCCACTATACATGTTCATCTCAGGGTGATATGTTGACCCTTAAAGGTACCCTAAATGTCAAAGATCATATCAGGAGCAGGTAAAGTGAGTTACTTTCAGAAGGGGCATAGGCCGCCAAGTTAGATATCACACATAGCTAGCTTATTGAGCTAATAAACGGACCTTAATTACAGTTATTACATGACAGACTCATTCAAAGCCTGTTTGCACAAACTATTTGCAAAAGTCCCCCCCGCCCCCATGAAATGAAAATAAACACAAATAAACAATAATTGCATAGGTCTCTAAACATCTATATAGGTCTGCTGCTTAGACACATACAGAGAATCACTACCTTGGATAAACCCGAAAAGGCAACAACTCAAGAGCACAGCATTTCTAACTCAGGCAGAATGGCCTTAAAGGAGCCATCTGGGATTTAAACATCAACAAAACGGTCACCTGGTTTCAAAGTCCAAAAATGGATGTACCAATTCCAGATTGCCCCTTTAAAAAACGTGTGCAATTACAGTAAATGAAAGGGTTCATCAGTGGCAATCAGTGATAGGCTAGGCTATCTATAACAGCACAACATTTTTCCTGAATGCCACCACACACACAAAAAAACTATGGACTCTATAGATATGCTGTTTTCTGTTTTCCTACAGCAGGGCTGGATTGATGACCTTGTAAAAACCAAGGAGCATGTTAGCTCAACAAAATATCAAGTGTTGCCAGAAGTGATAACATAAGGCTAACGTTATATATGCAAATGCAATATAGTTGTATTTCTTAAAAGGACAACACTTTTTAAACTTGGCCTACTTTTAAACGTTAGCCTTTGATAGGCTTTACTCAAAACATAAGCACTCTGACAGATTGTGCATAAAATGGAAAATGCTCAATATGAACTGATGTCTGGAATAAGAATTACATTTCAAGTCCATAATTGTAAATAACATCGCATTTTACACGCTCCAATTGACTGCGACCTATAGCTGAAACCCATGAGCACCTGCACAGAAGCAGTTGACCAAGCCAGGGGCCGTTATTTGGTGAGAATGTGTTGCTTCAGACTACCCCTGCAACATACTCAAGAAAATGTGCGTACAATAGAATGAAACAAAAAATCTCACTAATATATACTTTATTGCTTAGAAATTTGATATCGAGTGCAATAATAGACCGATGGAAAAAGTCTAGACGCGAACTAGCAGCGAAACACTGCAGCGCTGTATCCCCGATGCCTTAAGGCTATGCGAGCCGCGGAACAGGCATAGAGCATTAACTTTATGTTCGCATGCTGGGGCTCTGTGCTAGGAAACATGAGAAGGGTGACACATTCAGATTCCCGGGCTGAGAATCGGAGGCCACTGAATAAAGCAGAGAGGCGACCGCGGTTCGTGTGGTTTCAGCTAAGGAACTTAGAACGGGAACATGTGAGCAGGGAATGGACAACTGGAAGCAGGATTACTACACACTACACAAGACGCAGGCGGGCTGCGGTACAGGTAACTGAGAACGAGACACCGTCTGATGGGGTTTCTTATGTGTGACTACAATGGAAAAACGTCTACCTCAACTTGAAAGCGCGTTACCTTATCCCCGGAATGGGATATATCTGGCAACATTGTTCCATGGTGATGGCACGGTATATCCCTCCCGTGACTGGAGTCATGCTCATGTTAAGACAGAAATATGTATCGGTATGATAGTAGGCTACTCTAACTGTAAATCATAAACCTTGACGGTTTAAAATCAAACAAAAGCAATCTCAAATGTATAGCTGAACTATTTTGTGTGTCAGCTCAAATGCACCTCTGAAATGTCTGACGACGATAGAGAGAGATTTCATGGCAACATGTGGTGGTGTGGAATGCATTGTATCTCTAAAATCAAGGGGGAAAAGGCGATGGAATGACATTACGAATGAGCCCGTGCGGCTGTGGACCCATTTAGCACATCTGATGGACCGTATTTTTTCTCAATGTATTGACATTCTCTGTATGTATGGTGAGGTTGTTTTGACATTTTAGTCATTTTGTAGCTTAGTGAATATATTTTAGTGAGTAAAATATGAAAATATCGCTCACAGGAATGCTTAATGGATTCATGGCACTGCACAGCAGTGCAGAGAGGGATGTGTTTTATTGAGATGGATGGTCTTTGAGTATAGTCAAGAACACTACTGTCTCTGTGGTTTCATTCAGGCTTTCGCTTATTGCGTAAATTGATCTACCATGAATTAGGATAAAATATAATGCACTTTTTTTTTGCGCATCATCATATTATCCATAGATTCAAAACCATATATCCAACTTTAGTAAATGATACCAATCTGAATCTGATAACCCCAGCTGCATGAATTTTGAATCCCAATATTCCACTTGCTTCACAGGGGACTCACCGGGACACTGGGGCAGCAGCTTCAATAAGAAGTGAAGTGCAACAATATTTGAGAAATATAATTTTACGAAGCAGAGATAACAGAGGAATACCGAACCAAAGATGAATACTATTGTGTTTAACAAATTGAGTAACCAGGTCCTCTTCGATGAGAAGGCGAAGGAGGTCGAGAGGAGCAGCATCAATTATTTAGAGGTAATAGATGGACAGCATCCGGACCTTCATCCAGACCTGCTATCAAGCAATCATCAAGTTATCAAAGACAACGGCATCAGACACAGGAGGTATGTCACTCATTCAAACTTCTCATAAACAAAGCAGACAACAAAACTTGCAACAGTGTTTAGATGTTTTAATGAATGCACTTTGGTTTGCATTGTAAAGTCATATTTGGGTAAGCGGACCTTTCTGGTGGCGCAACTGAATAAGGAGTGATACACACTGTGTGAAAGGAGTAAGAAGTCGATGGTGCAAGTTTGAATTGTGCAGATTCGTTTTTTTTTAATGATGGTGACCCCAGGTAACCAAGTGTGCTTGATGTGCAATTACGTATTTATAATGCAAGAGGTAGGCTTTTCGAAAGCAATGTTATCTAATAATGTTTTGGATATGTTCTAAGCAGTCATTTAAATGATACATTCAGACAAAAGGTTATCTAAAATGAAATCATAGCACATCTTAGCTAAATATGAACCACATTAGGTTGTACATGCATATTTCATTTTCCCATCAATGCAATATAATCTCATCGTTTTAGAGAAATTGCAGGAAATGACTATTTACTATTACAACCTGGTTTGTATTTTAGTGTTGATATTCACAGATAATATACAGATTAATATCTAGGCCACCTGTGTTCAGTAGCGTGTATAAAACACTCTTCGCCTGTTTCCAATATATGAATGTGCCCTTCAACTCAATGTGTGGTGTAGTCAATCATGGCATTTTTATTTGGGAGGGAGAGCGAGAGTAAAAAAGTGATTAATGTCATGCGTTGTTTTCATCTAATCAGTACTCAGAGAGTCACAATTCCTCTGATTGACCCATGGGCTGTCTACACTCAAGACGCAATGTATTTACAGACAAGTACAGTAGTCCCTTCTATGTTTGGATAGGCACCAGCATCGAATCAAACGTGATGCTGGGTGAATCACTAGTCAATTTAAGCAAACGTCCTACACACGGACGGTCTCTGTCAGAGCCGGAGTTATTGAGCTACGTCTGAGAGACGGAGGGATAGATAACACAATGCCGTGAGGTGCCGCTTCGCGAGGAATGTCATTACTAATGAAGAATATTCATTTAGATACGAGGTGTGTGTCGCCAAAATTCACTACAGGGGAGTAAAATGTCATTTAACATACATATCTACATTAGAAGGGAAGTATTTGTAGAACATGAATTTCAGGCAGACTTGAAGTTAGTAGAAAATATGTTACATCTGCAACGGAGCTTCGGAGACAGAAGATAACGCAGGAATATCGCAGGACCATAGTGACATCTACAGGTTTAAAAATCATAGGCAGCAGATTAGAAGTATCAAGAAAACATCTCTCCCATTTGGAGTCCCTTTAATTATCAAAGTCTGAGAATGTTTCGTTACCAAAATACGTAGGCTATTGCTCGATTTGGAAGTAGCTTATTTTGCACTTGGTTGAAAGATAGCACTTACACAGACAGCACCACGCAAAACGTAGCCATACTTGAGACACGTCTAGCTGCTACCATGGGTGTAAAATGGAATGCTATTCTTTTTTTAAATTGCGACGTTTTCGTGCTTTGCGGGAGGAGAAGCACCGCAAAGAAAACAGACAACCAATAAAACGCTTCTCTGCGCCAGCTTAAATATAGCACACTTTGGTGAGAAAATGACACACTCTCCAACGGCCATTTAACGTGTTATGACTCTGGATAGCCTTTCTTCATGAAGTAAGACTACAACATGGACGGAATATCCACTTTAGGTCGTGTGTAAATAAACAACAATATTCTCTCTACTATTTATAAAGTACCACTCATCCACGAATTCAATCTAAGATCACGTCACTTGTTTTTTGTGTGTTTCTTTTCCCCAAAGTTTTTCCCCACCCAAAAATGCATTAAGATGTAGGTCTAATTATATGAAATTGATATGTTGGTAATTATAGCCTATTCCTTTATCGTTGTTTTTCCAAATACGTTTTAATGAGAGGCTATCTTTAATTGATTAGCCAAATGGTATTTTGGCCTATATTAGAACTAATATAGCCTACCTCAGGTATAATTCATGTATGCACAGTGAATTAAACCCTAGGCTAAATGTAATTGATATCCGCGAGTATAAACCCAGGGTCGTTACAATATTACCGAATTAGTCTACTCTTGAGTGTAAAAGTTGTGCATCACTGTTCAAGTTTTTGCCAACAACTTCTATAAAGGGAAAATACGTTGTAGCCTACGAAGAGAAATAGCAAAAATAATTTCCCCGTGTTACAAAAAAAAATCTTAACAGCAATGTTTTAATATTTTCTATAAATTCACTATTGTTTCATCATGTCAATTTCTTATAGGCCTACAGTCTGCGACCTTGACAACTACGTTATGAAAACAAAATCAGAAAAGTATGTGCCACTATTCCGCATAAATTAAACGTCAATAATATATAGATTTTTCTTAATACATTTGTTTCATAACGAAAATGTTTATTGACAAGGGCCTCAATTAAATTATTTAGGCCTATTTTCTCTAGAGCAGTGACTGACGCACTTGTTGCTCTCTCTCTCGCGCTCTCTCCCTTGTACAGGGGCCGTCAGAACAGCGGGAAGGTGCGACACAAGCGTCAGGCCCTTCAGGACATGGCGCGGCCCCTGAAGCAGTGGCTCTACAAACACAGGGACAATCCGTACCCGACTAAAACGGAGAAAATCCTGCTAGCCCTTGGCTCTCAAATGACGTTGGTCCAGGTGGGTTTTTCTCTTGTTTGAAATATTTCAAGATTTCAGGACAGTTCAATTGGAACAGCAGTTTAACCACAACGTAATTTGTTGTTGATATGATATTGTATTGAAATGAAAATAGAACAGTATATGGATAAATAATTAGTAGTAATTATCATAGTGAAAAGGCCTAATAACAATTAATTCTAGTGTAGCGTACATTTTAATTTGTCACAGAAATGGTCAATATTAAAATCATGGCATTCCGATTGTCTCTATGAATAATCCATCTTTATTTAACCTTATGATTTTCATTATGAACAATATTTTCCTTGTTCATATCTCTTGTTAAAGCTTGTTTATACTTGTTTGAAAATATAGCCTCATTATAGTCTACTTGTCTTTGCAAATAGGCCGTTTGCACTTATGTGACCTTTCAGTGTTGTGAGTCATAGAGCATAGCGTTCCTGTAGATTACTATGTTTCCATCATAAAGTGACAAACACCAGAGAGAGAGACAGAGAGAGAGAGAGAGAGAGAGAGAGAGAGAAAGAGAGAAAGAGAGAAATAGAAAGAGCCAGAATGAGAGATAGAGAGAAAGAGAGAAATAGAAAGAGCCAGAATGTGAGATAGAGAGAGCAGCAACAGAACGCAACAACTGAGCTCCTCCCTATGGTATGTTCTGTCTGACATGGGGCTTGTACAGACCTAGGATCTTAATTTGAGACAGTTTGCTATAATGGTAAAATAATCCTGCAGCAACAGGAAATGCAAATTATTACGTGGATTATAATTCATGGACATGATTTGTAGGGTTTGATGCATTTTTCATTAGGGCAAATCAAGTCTGACATTTTAAAGTGAAATTAAGAGGCATTTTTAAACTTTGAATACACTACAAAATTAAATTTCCTCAGCAACAAAGAGTGATCAAATTACGATCCTACATCTGCATGTTGCTGTGTCATCTGCACACAACACAAGGTCATAAATGATAGAGGGAGGGAGGGATCTAAGGCTTTCATGGCTATTTCCCCGTTCCTGCGTCGGTCGCCTCATCTGTTTTTCCTTTGGGTCCTAATGAAGATGTTTGTTTTGGGGAGAAGAATGCTTTACATGGAACACACACACTCAGGCCCACACACCCCACACACCCTATACAGGGGTGCAATGCCATGTTATGTTATGTTCTGTCTGTCTGTCTGTCTGTCTGTCTGTCTGTCTGTCTGTCTGTCTGTCTGTCTGTCTGTCTGTCTGTCTGTCTGTCTGTCTGTCTGTCTGTCTGTCTGTCTGTCTGTCTGTGAAACAAGGTGTAATATCATCACACTGTGTTTGATATCTGTGGTGGTAACCCGTCATTGTGATCAGGTGTGAGTCCCAAATGGCATCCTATTCCCTACATAGTGCACTACTTTTGACCAGAGCCCTATGGGCCTTCGTTAATAGTAGTGCACTATATAGGAGAATAGGGTGCTATTTTGGATGTAGACCAGGCGTGACACCCATCCATCCTCTCGCAGTCTCAGTCTTAATAACATATTTTCCTACAGGCTGATAAGCAAATTGCCTCAGACCTCTAAGTGCTCTCTGTCTTTCTCAGCCTTCTCCAAGCCACATGTAGATGTCTCAGCTAAGGCCCCTAGTGTAACATGCCCTCAGCTAGAGACAAAGGGACGTGGGACTCTCTTTGTTAATGAGAAACGTGATACTGAAACACAGGAAAGGTCCAAAAATAAGTACTCTAATATATGTCCAGCCCAACCCTTTCATAAGTTGCTTGAAGTCTATTGAGCATGAACAAATATTCTAGTATAACATCTTATGGGCTCTGGTTCTTGTGAAATGGAGAAGGCAGGGTTGGGTATCATTTCATCGCATTAGAGAAGACGGGTGCTTGAAAAAAACAAATATTAGAAGGAGAGTGTCTGAATCCAGAATAAGCACATAGGACTGGGTACATTGGGTTGTATATAAGTTAATGTAACGTTACATTCGCTGGTCCTGTCAAGCATTTGGGGGTGTTAAACCTTTGTGAATGGGATTTTGAAAGCCTTTGATATAGACTAGAGGACGATAGATTAGATGAATGCTACAGTGTTTTATCGCTGCTCCGACCCATTTCCTCAGTGTGTCTGGGATGTCTCGGCGACTCTGGTTCAGCGGTGTTATTGGTATCAGGGTCCGCCATACGGCAACCTGACTCTCTCTCCGTCTCTCTCATGCCCAGGGTAAGGCAGGCCGGATGGAGGGAGGCACAGCAGACATTTCCCTAAAGGATAGTCTGTGTAATGTCATGGATGTGGGGGTGTTTTGGATCCAAACAATAATATTGATTTCTATTTTCTTTTTCTTTACTTGTCTTCCCATTTCTCCCCATTTTCTTCTCTCTCTCTGACTCTCCTTGTACCTTGCTCTCTGTCTTTGTTTCTCTGCCCTCCCGATCTCTCTGTCTCTGTCTCAATTCTCTATCTCTCCTTCTCCTCTGTCTTTTTCTCACTTTATATGTTTCTCTCTCCCTCTCTCTCTCTCTCTCTCTCTCTCTCTCTCTCTCTCTCTCTCTCTCTCTCTCTCTCTCTCTCTCTCTCTCCCCGTCTCTCAGGTCTCTAACTGGTTTGCCAACGCCAGAAGGAGGCTGAAGAACACAGTGAGACAGCCAGACCTGAGCTGGGCCCTGCGCATCAAACTCTACAACAAATACGTCCAAGGCAACGCAGAGAGGCTGAGTGTCAGCAGCGATGACACCTGCTCAGAAGGTAAGCCCCAACCCTTCCCTCACTGCCAACCCATCATATTATAGCATCATATGTCTAATCTAATAAAGATAACCCTCACTACCCTCATCTATCACATTACACCTCATACATTACATGTTCCAAAAGGTAACCACCCATCACTGCCAAAGTATCAGCTCATAACATCATTCATCGAATCCTTCAAATCATATCTCTAGCTCAGAAAATGAGGTCAGCCAAACACAAGCATCTTCCTCCTCCCATATGCCTCGTATCCGACAGCTCCAGCTCCAAAGTAAGGATCCATTTATGCATGGCCATGTGCTGGTGTTATAAATGGCATGTCTGTGGTTGTGTCCTAAATGGCAACCTACTCCCTATATAGTGCACTACTTTTGACAAAAACCCCTATGGGCTCTGGTCACAAGTAGTGCACTATATAGGGAATGGGGTTCTATGTGGGACGCATCCTGTGTGTCCTGGTAGACAGAAGCTGAGGTTCAGAGGCTGTGACACGCTGTCATTAAGACACCCTACTGGGCTAGCAGGGCTGAGGACTAGATTCCCCTTCAGATCCCAGCCTGCAATTGGAAATGAGAGGCTCTGTCAGCTGTGTATTTCTCTCTTTCTCTCTCTCTCAGCTCTTTCCGGGTGACACAGAAAAACACCCATGCCCTATACTGTGGTGTCACTCAGTCTCTTAATCCCTAATTAGGTTTGTGGAGGAGGAGAGGCACACAAATGTGGGCAGGGTGGAATGTCTATAGTTTGCACAGTCTTCACTTTGCATGGTGTTCTCCAGTGCCCAGAGACTTACTTCTCTTGTCATAATACAGTTCGGAACTTTTTATCAGCTCTTCTCCCTGCCATGATCCATATACTGCTGGCCAAGCCACTCTATCAGATCCCCCACTGTGATCTGATAGAGAGTTAGTTATGTGACCGAGCAGACCATGATCCCAATGACCCTGTATCTATTCAGTCTAATTGTCAAGGTCTCGCTGTTAGATATTTCACCTCAGTGTTGGCGAGGTTGCCGTGGCAATGCCTCAACAGGAAGAGGTCAGGGGTCAGACCAGGGGAGGCCAAAGGTCACATGTAGCTCAGGTTTATGTCCAACTTGAGGAAAGGCATGAAAGAGCAATGTCAAAGGCTTAAAAAAGGAACCTTTGGCTAGCTTGTTTTACGTGTCGCCTGAGGATTTCAACCTCACTCTCGGATGTGCAATGTATGCCTCGATATACGCCTCAAATATCTACTTCAGAAAGCAGGGGGAAGGAAAGCAAATTTGTCCATGTGGTTCTGATATGTAAAAGCTATAATTATAATTTGGCCCAAACTGAATCAAAACTCAGACCTGCCGAAATTACCCAATTACAGTCTTGGCACTGACACTATCTAGAGTGGAGCTCTCTTGATTTCCCTCATCCCGAGAGGGTTACTGTTTTTCAGCAACGTGTTTTATCCTCTGTATTTTCTTTCATCAGAGGGGGCCAATATTTTAATTCAATCTCAGCCGCAAAGAGCTCCTTGGAAAGGATTTATTTCTGCAAAGAGTAACAGCAATGTGCTTTTTATAGAGAGGAAATGGGCTATCAACCGTTATGGTTTGGTAATGCCTTGGTCTTAAGCTGATAGCTGGGGTCATTCTTTACTGTAGTTGTTTGAAGCCCTGCAAACTGGAGGGCATACAGACAGAGGAACTAAATGTCAGATTTTTCTTTCTTTCTCTCTCTACTTTGTCTGTTTCCTTCCTGGTGGCGCCCCCTGGTGTTGTAGATGGGGACAACACTCAGCGGACGCAGACGAGTGGCGTTGAGTTTAGCAAGCCCATGTACCAGAGCGTCATCAAGAAAGAGGGCGCAGCCATGATGGGGGTGGGGCTCCGAGCTGCCGCCGCTGCCTCATTGGCCGAGGACTATGTGACTCCGCCTCCCAAGTACAAGAGTAGCTTGCTCCACCGTTACCTCAACGATTCGCTGCGACACGTCATGGTAGCCAACGCCGTCATGGATGCCAGGAAGAGGAACCACTCAGGATCCTTCAGCTCCAATGAGTACGACGATGATCTCCTTTCCCCGTCATCCTCAGAAACCGAGGCAAACTTTGTTTATCGAGCTGGTAAGAGTCCTTACATTCCTTCTCACATTCTTTCCTCAAGATTTAGCCGCCTGCTGCTTCTCTCTTCTCTTTTTTCTCTTTCTGTCCCCATCTGCACATTTTGTTTTAATTCCCGGCCCTCAGCCCCATCTGGCCCATTCGTTGTGAGGAAGGCGTTCTTGGGCGCTGTGACGATGTTCCACTGCTGTTCCACTCCCTGTTGTCCAGTTTCAACAGCCTGGTTCTGGTTCTCTGTACTCCCTGTTCTCACACTCTCCTTTCATTTCAGATGTGTGAAAGTTAATATGATACTTGTGGCTACTGAAATGGACCTCCTAGGTACCTATAGGAAAGGATAGCCTGGCCGGAGCCTTAAATTAGTCTATTATTAGATTAAACTGTGTCCCAAATGGCATCCTATTCCCAATTTAACGCACTACTTTTTCCATTTGGGACCTGGCCAAGTCTAATATAAATCTCTCTGTGTGTTCTGTTCATACCAACAGAGAGACCCTGGTCTCGCCCTGTTTTAGGTCTGGGGTTTACGGTTTAACACTAGAGACACAATAAGAACATGTGTAACTTACTCACATTCTGACTACTGTTTAGCATGTCTTTGATCCTGCCATGAGGCCTTACTGAAAGAGAGAGAACAGGGAAGACATGGGAGGGAAACTGTGTGTGTGTGTGTGTGTGTGTGTGTGTGTGTGTGTGTGTGTGTGTGTGTGTGTGTGTGTGTGTGTGTGTGTGTGTGTGTGTGTGTGTGTGTGTGTGTGTGTGTGTGTGTGTGTGTGTGTGTGTGTGTGTGTGTGTGTGTGTGTGTGTGTGTGTGTGCCAGCGTGTGTGAGCCAGCGTCTGTGAGCGTGCAGCTTTCCCCAAGGCGGAGCAGGGGCTCAGTGCAAATAAAACAAAAAACAAAGCTGAAGTAATACAAAACAATGGATATATTTGAGCGAGGCACATGAAACAAAGAGTGTGCATGTGAGTTTTTCCACTTGGCATATGAATTTCTCACAGTGCAGTGTCCCTTAACTCCTGGTTTCAGTGCCTGTGGTCTGGCCTTGGATATCAGAACGGCTGTATGTGCTGTGTCTTATAAAGGCTTCATGGTTTCATGATGTTTCACCCACAGGTTTCAGGTGCTGTTACCAATCAGACCTACTAGTGCTGCATGAAGTTCTTACAGTTCCTCTTCAGTTCTAGAACAACTGGGACTCTGTTTATTAAAAAGTGCCTATAGGGAATTCAGATTGAGGTGGAAGAGTGGGATTGGGATGGGGTAGGGTGAGGGATATTATCCAATTTTATTCAAACTTGATCATATGGCTAAATGTGTAGATCTCTGGGGCCAAGATTCATGCCATTCAGGTCGGTGTCAGAGGAAGGCCCCAAAAAATGTCAAAGACTCCAGTCATAGACTGTTCTCTCTGCTACCGCACGGCAAGCTGTAACGGAGCGCCAAGTCTAGGTCCTAAAGGCTCCTTAACAGCTTCTACCCCAAACCATAAGACTGCTGAACAATTAATCAAATGGCCACCCGGACAATTTTTTAAACTTTAGTTTATTTAGTAAATATTTTCTTAACTTTATTTTCTTAAAACTGCATTGTTGGTTAAGGGCTTGTAAGTAAGCATTTCACGGCGCATGTATTCGGCGCATGTGACAAATACAATTTGATTTGAATTTGAAGTGATGTTTAACCGGATAGGGGAGGCAGTCCAATGAATCTCTCCAGCGATAACGACTGTTACAATCCTCCATCAAATCCTTAAAACTCCCTGACCTGAAAAACTCTATTTCTCTCACTGAGACACCTGCTGAGCACGGCAGTCACCAACCAGACACAGACAGAGAGAAATACAGAGAGCGAGAGAGAGAGAGAGAGAGAGAGAGAAAGAAAGAGGAAGTGAGAGAGAGTGTGAGAGAGAAAAAGGTAGAGACAAAGGTAAAGAGAGACAGAGAGAGCAAAAGAGAGAAAGAGAGAGAGAGAGAGACAGAGAGCAAAAGAGAGAAAGAGAGAGCAAAAGAGAGAGAGAGATAGCAAAAGAGAGAGAGAGAGAGACAGACAGACAGAGAGAGCAAAAGAGAGAGAGAGAGAGCAAAAGAGAGAGAGAGAGAGAGACAGAGAGAGCAAAAGAGAGAGAGAGAGAGAGAGAGAGGGAGAGAGAGGGAGAGGCTTAGCTTAGGCTTCAGCACAGGACTCGATTTAATAAGAAAAATATATAAGGAATTATTTACCTGGCCCACATAATGTTTTAATAGAAAGTAACTATTTTATCTCCATGGTGATTCTAATGTCTTGGCTGTGACTTCTCTCTCTTGGGTTTCTGGGCTGGCCAGCCAGGCATTATTGGGAACGGTTACATGCGAGAAAAGAAGGGAGCTTGAATCCCGATGCACGGAAAGTTATCTAAGGCTTGGGCTCACAAGAAAGTTCACATGAACACCTGCTAGCCCCTCATCATCAAAACTCAGCAAAAAAGAAAACAAATTAAATTAAAGTTTAATTCTATGATTCTACATCTGATCTTGTTGTCAGAGAGAGAGCGAGAAAGAGTGAGAGGCTCAGACAGAGTAAGAGAGAGTGAAATAGAGGAAGGGAGAGAGTTAGAGGGAGAGAGAAGGAGCGTTAGAGAGAGCGAGAGTAAGAAAGAAAGAATTAGAGAGATAGAGAGAGAATGGTTAAGCTCCAATTTGCATCATTTCCTCTGGAGTTTTTTTCTCCTGTCTTAACATTCCAGATATTTTAGTAGTGAAATAATTCCTGAGCCTTTTGACAATTATAGAGTGTCTGAAATTTCAGGCTTGAGCTGAGCTTCCCGGACTGGAGGTGTGTGTGTGTCTGAGCGTGTGCATGTGTGTGTGGGTGAGTGTGTTCGTGCGTGCCTGCATGCCTGGGCTGTAGGAGATTGAGTGGCTGTAGGAGATTGAGAGACTGAGCTGGCACATTCGTTATGAGCCCCTACCCCTGCCTCACTTCTGATTCGCTTAAGCCAATGTGTCGTGCCCGCTGATCAGAGCCCATTGGTTAAATGTCCATTAATGGGACAATTGGTGGATGTCTGCCGTGGGTGTTATCTCTGACTTCAGAGAGCAGTTAGACGTGGCAGGAGATGGTGAGTGTAGATTTACTCTATGCGTCCCAAATGGCACCCTATTCCTTACATCCTTTCCCCTATGGGCTCTGGTCAAAGTAGTGCACTACATAGGAAACAGGGTGCCATTTGGGATGAAAGCTTTCTCTGTCCCTGCACTCAGTGGGAAAACCAAAAGCCTTTTTTTTGTTGTTGCTTGATGTAAAGAAAACATATCTCTGAAATATCCTGTTGGGAATTTCATTGAAAACAAGGAGCAGTAGAATTCCAATGCACATGCCAGTGGTTTCATGCCAAATGACCCTTTAATGGCATATTAAAGGGCAGGAATCTCACTGAATGTTTTTCTTCTTGCTCACTACCACATTTTGCCCCGTCCGATATGATATAGATCATTACACGCCAAATAATTATCTTCATTTCTGCGAAAGGGGAAAGATCTTTGGCAGAGGTTTCTCAGAGGTTTGACAGTGGTACATTTTCTCAGGTTCTGTTCTGTGTAGTGTAATGTACTGTATAAGGAAGCACAACTGATATATCATCAATACATGACTTAGGGCTTTATTCAATCCACATCGCGGAAGATCAGCTTTATAGCATTTTTGAAATTTAAAGGCAACGTTCCTGCTTTAGTGGATTGAATAGCGCCCTTAATTTGTGATTTTTTTTGCTACAACTTCATATTAAGTTAATGGTGCTCTTTTTAAAAATGTACTAACCAGTTGGT